>NC_134827.1:107092716-107136631 GCF_004210375.1 Tachypleus tridentatus
CACATCACGAGGCCAGAGACGCGATACCAACTGAACATGTTTCACACAACAGTTGTGTACACGGTATGAAAGCGAAAGTTATTAATTTATTGGGCAAAGCCAGACAATTCTAACGGTGGCAAATGCTGCTAACTTTATTCTGGTTAGTAGCTCAAAATGTGGGGCAGACATACATGAACCCTAAGGTCTTTGACCAGCTGCTTGTAGTCCACACATACAAAATATTCCGTTAGGCTAATGCTTTTAAAACAAATTCCAAATTCAACTAAAAATTAAAGGGCACTCTATATTTAACACCAGCATGGTCTTCTGGTTCGTATTCACGTAAGAACCATTGAGGCTGAAAATTCCAATTTGTTTTCTAGCTAGAACAGCTCAGAAACTAGACAGGACCCGATAGCTATCAAAATGATGTCACGAACTTCTATAGCGATAACTTGTCATCTAGGAAGTACTCTTCCAAACATGCGATGGATTTTTCAAGATGGATGTGAAATGCAGTTAATTTATCCTTGGTATGGATTTGAATGTTTTACGCCTGTCCAATGCGCGGGAACAAACCCCGAATTTTGGCGATGTAAATCTACAGATTTGTCGCTAATCCAGTGAAAGATGACGTAAGAGTTGAAGCGGCTTTTTTTTTTTTTAATGGATTCAAGACAACGTTTCGAGGGGACCCTCTACCATCAGTTCATTCGTCTAACGTGACAACGTGGCTTCTTTCATTAACTCATCATAAAGTTCTTGTTATTTTGAAGTTGTTTTGGGGCATTTGTCGTAGTTCGTGTCACAAGATCTGATGACAATTCTGATGCGATCTCTCTCGCCAAACGACGGCGTGCGACTCGTAATCTGAGGGTCGCGGGTTCGCATCCCCGTTGCGCCAGTTATGCTCGCCCGCTGGGAGCCGTGGGGGCGTTATAATTGACGGTCAATTCCACTATTCGTTGGTAATAGAGTACCCCAATAGTTGGCGGTGGGTGGTGATGACTAGCTGCCTTCCCTCTAGTCTTACACTGCTAAATTAGGGACGGCTAGCACAGATAGCCCTCGAGTAGCTTTGTGCGAAATTCAAAAAAACAAACAATAAAACCATTCAGGTGGTCAGCAAAGTTTGACACTTTAAGTAAAGGTATCTTAATTTGTTTCTATCCTAGTAATGATATTTTCGACAACAGATGTCGCAGGTTGAATTGTTAAGCCTGATCATAGACTAAGACTTTTTATCTGAGCGTCGGTAATGTTTTTTTTTTGTTTTTTTAATGGCGGGTTGACGCCTTTGAAGTTATTACTTAACTATGAACTCGCGTCTCAGAAAGTCTATAACCTATTAGATAATTATGAACTATGATTACCGTTAGTAATTCTTTAATTAATACATAACTATGAATTTTTGTAAGCTGTTACATAAAAACCGTAAATATCAAAATAAATAGGAACAGTCAACTGTCACGCGAATCGTGTGATAAAGTGTATATCGAAATCAGGACGTAAGAAAAACGTGTTGTGTGGATTTGTAGTGAAGCTGAAAGCTACACGATGGGCTGTATGTGCTGTGCCCACACAAGTATCGAAAACCGGTTTTCAGTTTGAAAGAAATAGACACCAGTGGCGTTTTACTTAAAGGTTTGCTATCCGGTTCCAACTTAACTGTAGGAGGGAGGAAAGGGGTCAGTGAGACACATATAATGGAGGCGAATTCAGAATTAGATTATTCAATGGTTTTTTAAAGAGACAAACAATCTTTCTTGTAAATGTGTAATTTTGAAGAGTATTAAGTCGGCTATCAGGCCCTGAACTGCAAAATTTATATGAATAATAAAGAGCATTGCCAGGTGGCGCTGCAGGCCATTCTCTGTCACATGACCTTCGTATCGCGCTCTTATTAGACCATGAACTCTTCGCAACGGCTGGTTATTTCCCCCCCTCTTTTTCTTCGTTTCTTTGTTGTTGTTTTTTAATTGCTAGGATAAGATAATTTTCTCTGTATCCAGGAGGAACGTTCCGATTTGTTTTCTGAGAAATGTTTTAGGTTAATAATTCAGCTTTCGATGCTTCTGTTATCGCTCAAAGTTTCATAAGTACTTTTATGTTTTTACCTGTAAACTGATTAGAGCAAAAATGCACGCGAGATAACTCATCGGATTTTTCTCATCACACAAAACAAAACCTGGTTATTGATCGTCCAACAAATATGTTAATTAATATTAATTGTCACGCTTTTAACTTGATTAGTTAGCACGACGTAGCTTCAGGAATGATGTATTTTGTAATATCAAATATCCCTTTATCAAAGTGTTTTGGCTCGATATAAAATATTTATCTCAACCTAACTGCTTTGTTTGTTGTTTGTTTGTTTTTTTAATTTCGCGTAAAGCTACACGAGCTATCTGTACTCGCCGTCCCTAACTTAGCAGTGTAAGAGTAGAGGGAAAGCCACTAGTCATCACCACCCACCGCCAACTCTTGGGCCACTCTCTTACTAACGAATAGTGGGATTGACCGTTACATTATAACGTCCACACGGGATCAACCTAACTGGAGCTCTTGGGTGATTAAAAAAATACAACATATAATTGTGAAGATTGAAATATGAATATAGATAATAACATAACGTTAGGCCTCGGCATGGCCGGGTGTTTAAGGCTCTTGACTCATAATCCGAGGGTCGCAGATTCAAATCTCTGTCACAACAAACATGCTCGCCCTTTCTGCCGTGGAGGCGTTATAATGTCACGGTCAATCCAATTATTCGTTGGTAAAAGAGAAGCCCAAGAGTTGGCGGTGGGTGGTGATGACTAGCTACCTTCCCTCTAGTCTTACACTGCTAAATCAGGGACGGCTAGCGAAGATAGCCCTTGTGGCTTTACGCGAAATTTTAAAGAAACAAATCCAGCTCTATCGACAGGTAGGTCTTTACCCTTGAGAAAGACAGATCACCTGTCAAAAACACAACGACCTTTAACTCTGCGGAAGACAGGTCCACTGTCGGAAACGCTGGTTTATCAGTTGTTGTTTTTTTCTTATGTGATTTACCAAACTTTCTTGATTCTATGAGGTTTTTGTGTGTGTGTTAAATTAAAAACTATTTAACGACCTTCACCATTGAATATATTTAAAATTTGCACATGTTAACTACAGCGTTGGTCAGTAGGTGGCCAGAAGCAGCCGGAGTTATGATGTCGACTTTTATACCTGACACAGAATAACGTGTGCTAAATTTCGATATTATATCAAGGGTTGGACATGGAGTAGAATAACAATGGATGACAGCCTTCGGTCCAGGATTAAACAATCTGGACTTAACCTGGACTTTTAAAACAATCCCAATCTTCCCCGTTCTCCATTTCCGGTCACGTGAACATTAAACAAGTTTAATTCAGTCACTTGTTACATGTGTTTAGGTTTTGCTGAATAAATAATATTTAATTGACCAAGCACTCTTTTGCCATGTTTTCAATTTTCCTGGTAATCGACCAAAACCAAAAAATAACAAAAAGCTGCCGTGAGAAAGGAGAAACCCAATTCTGAGGTTTTTAAGTGGAACGTTCTCACACTTCTTCGAGAATATTCTACGTCACGGGGCAATGGAGGTTTTGTTTGTTTGTGTGTGTTTGAATTTCACGTAAAGCTACACGAGGGCTATCTGTGCTCGCCGTCCCTAATTTAGCGGTGTAAGACTAGAGGGAATGCAGCTAGTCATCACCGCCCACCGCCAACTCTTGGGCTACTCTTTTACCAACGAATAGGGTGATTGATCGTCACATTATAACGCCTTCACGACTGAAAAGGCGAGCATGTTTGGTGCGACGGGGATGCGAACCCGCAACCCTCAGATTACGAGTCGCACGCCTTCACCCACCGGGCAATGCCGGGCCGTCAATGGAGGTGGTAGCTTGGTTTGTTGTTTCTAAAACAAACTATTGTATGATTGTGATTGGCTTTTGGAACAAATAATATAATATTTTGGTGTTGTTCATTATGCTGTTAAGCACAAAGCTACAAGATGGGCTATCTGCTCACTACCCAATATTTAACTTTATGAATCTTCAGACATGCCGCTAAGACAGCGAAGGAGGTGTGGGGAGGAATAAGGTAAATAAGAAAAATAAAAATATTGATAGCGCCACCTGGTGTGCATACTCATAATATTGCATAACGAAACTGAAGCACTTTGAATGTAAATCTATGACATGTAAACCTTGTAGGGATATTGCAAGAAGGTGGGACGGAGGTACTTTGGTCATTCAATTATATTTATTTTGTTCGTGCTTAAACACCGGACACCTAAAAAAATAAAATAAAAAACAACAACAAAAAACAAAAAGCGGATGTCTTCTTTTATGAAACTGGCCTTCACGTTTAATCTAGGGTTAATTTACGGATTTTCCAGGCGGAACATCTAACAGCGCCATCTATTGAACTAAAAATAAAGCATACGATTACGAGTTCATGAAAGGAACTTATCCAGATGTCAGATGAAATTTGATTGAATGGACGGCAGCTGTAACAGTCCTAGAGGACAATGTTTCGCAAGTCCGTCATCCTGAAAACTCTGTCTGAACAATCTATCAAATAATTACTTAGACGTAATTCACCAAAAAAAACAACAACAACGTATGCGCGTGTGTTATTTGAAACTTTCAACACAAAGCGAAAAGCGCTAAGCCTTAAATCCATTATCACTATTGACCTTGTTATAATAACTGACTGCTGCGTTAATATTTTTAACGCTCACTTGTGTAATGAATTTTTAGTGTTTCTTTACGATTTAACAACTGTTTCTGTTCATTTTGGTATTTTATTATGCATCTCCAGGCAACATTTGTTATTCAAAACTGCAGTAGTACATATCGCGTGTGTCTAACTGTATGAAATAGGGTACAGCCCGCTATTCAGAAAAATTGAATGCAAAAACAATTATACACGTGGACCTAATACATTCATTCCAGTTGCTATATTGCATAATCAGAAGAGTGTGTGTGTGTGTGTGTAATATTATATCGTGCACATAACCCGATAATATTCCGAGGTATATTAGTAATTATTCCAGATATCTGTACTATTGTTAACCGTAATTAAAGCTTTTTGATTTGTTGAAAAATTATGTAACAGTTCTCATAATATTATTATAATTATTTTAGAAACATGATTAAAAAAGTTAAATAGAATATATTCCATTACTAGTGGTAGAATGTTCTCAAAATATCTGTCTCCATTAAACGTAGAGAGAAGGTTAGTATAACTAAGAACTGACGAACGAGGCGTGAATTTTTTTCTGCTTAAAAAAAAAGAGGGGTATGAACAGCATGCGCCCCTTTTGCCCCCCCCCAGTTAGAACTTATGTAACAGACCCACAGTTCATGTCCTCACAGCTACAACGCGATCTTTTTACCCACACACACGGTGTAGCGGCTTATAGAGTGGTTCTGTGTTGTTTTTTGTTGTTTTTTTACCAAGTACGAACGCTTAGCTTATAGCTCCATCTCTTGACCGATTTGAGATCTAGTAACAGCCGCGGCTACTGAAGATTCCTTGTTGTTATCGTTTGTTTCGTCACTCCTTCTTCCAGATATTCGTTGCATTAGAAATAAATGTAAACTTGTACTTTTTTGTGTCTCTTTGTTTTGGGGCTAACATTTCAGTTTTCGTCTGGAAGATATAACACCAGTAAACAAAGGAGATGCGATTTTTTTTACAGCCTGTTGTCTGTATATTTTAATAACTAAAGGTGTTGGTACTCCAGATGAATAGCAAAATATTGCATATCATACGAGAAAATCTATAACGTTTGTCTGTTAAATATACACACGTTTGTATATGTGTGTGTGTTTTAATGTTTCGCTTGTGGTCTTCGTGGAGGCTAGCAGCTTACTTTTTAGGGTAAATCCCAAATGGTTAATAAATGGAAAAGTTAGATTTCAATCCAAATGTTTCCCAGTGGTTAGAATGGCAAACTGAAGAGCCGAGTTTCCACGGTTCGCTTCCCGTTATCGCAAAAAGAACTATCGCACTTTGAGACATTCAGCGCGTTATAAGCAAAACAGTCAAATTCCACAAGATCATCATAAGAGTTTGAAGTGGATGGTCTATCACTTCCCTATCAAAAAACAGCTCGTGCGAAGAGCGCTCGTGTAGTACAACAAGCTTACCGAAATGTGGCTCAAGTTTCGGACAGTCCAAATAGACACCTTGTTCCTGTTGTGATCTTATAAGCCAATAGCCAGAGGATCCCACGTTTCACACTCATGTTTGTCTTAGAAGTTTTGCGAATCTTATAAATGTAAATAAGTACCTGAAGTTTCCTCAAATACATAGAAACGTAACTTTTGTTTCGACATTTTCTGATGGAACATGCTTCCCCTCCCCCCTCCCCTACAGGGAAGACGTTACTGGCTGTTCCAGTGCCTCCATAAAAAGACTGGCCCTCCATGACCAGGTGGTCATGGGGCGCTCCACTCGTACTCTAAGGGTTGCAGGTTCGAATCCTCGTCACACCAAACATGCTCGTCCTTTCAGTCGTAGGGACGTTATAATGTGACGCCCAATCCAATTATTCGTTGGCAAAAGAGTAGCCCAAGAGTTTACAGGGGGTGGTGATGACTAGTTGACTGTCTAACACTGCTTAATTAGGGACGGCTAGCACAGATAGCCCTCGTGTAACTTTGCGCGAAATTCAAAACAAACAAACCATAAAAAGATTTGTCATTCCTCAGTGTTGACAGACATACAAACAAACGATGAATTAATTTCTATAGTAAACAATTTAACAAACATGAATATAAAAATACGTTATTAAATACTTACTATCGAGAATGTTATTAAAACTACAAGACAACTGAAAAGTGTTCCTGTGAAATATCTGTAGCTAGGTGGCGTTTTGACAGCGAAACTTCAAGTTGATTACTGACTAAATGAGTAGAATTCTAGGAAATGTTTCACTTTGTCCTAATATAAAAATCGCTCCATGTAATACTTCTAGCAAGTCTCGTGTCACGTGATACATTCGTCCTATCATATTGTAGTTTGTAAATACAAGTATGAATTTTGTTTTTAGTTTCCTAATGATGCAATTTTCTGGTAATAAACAACGTTGTAACAAACTTTTGTAGCACATGTGTTATTTTTGTTATGTATTCATACTCTTTAACCACTTGTGTGTCTATTACATCACATTCTAAGAAAATGTGAGTAAAAAGATGTCTGATAACACTATGTAACACAAATTGTGTTCCTGGATAGTATGTGTTATTTCTTAATTGCTTATGTTGTAAAAGTACAGAAAATGACCATTATTCACTTCAAACTTTGCTTTTGTGACCTGGATAATGAAATTTAGAAATTAACCTATTTTCTATTTAAAAACGGGCAAATTTGCACATTTTCATTTACATAAGGTCTGAATAAAACAACATATGAATCAAGATTTACATGTATTTATACTAAAGTTATTCAAAAATATTTAGAAGTGAGTAGTTTTTTCGAGATTTGAGTTCGAGTTACAGACAATTCCAGTTGCCTCACACAGACCGGATACAGAAGCAGAGCCCATCTTGACGAGTGAAGAAGCTTGAAGAATGTCGGTGATACTTTCTCTGACTTGTGACTTGCACAGTTTTATCTAACAAATCCCACTCCTTGAACCTAGATGTCAAAAGCTCGGTATTCGACTTTGTTAGATGAAGATCTCTGATCAAGTCATTGAGGTCTCTTTGGTTGGGGTAGTATGGGTTTCTCTCACCAGCTGCTCCTCTGAAATTGTAATCTGGATCTGCAACGTCTACCTCCTCTTCTGATTTTCTGTTCTCTTCTGAGGATGGCTGATTTCTCTCTGGTAGAGTAGGTACAGGAAGCTCAGGGCAGTGTGGGATTAGGGCGATGGATGATGGAAGGTTCAGATACATGATAGCAGATGCATTCTTGCCAGTCCGACGTTTGTAAAGGTCCACCATGCAGAAGTAGCAATTGCTTGAGTGGTCAGTGGGTTCACACCAAATTCTTAGAATAGCGAGCTTCATGGCTCTCTTTTCCCCTCTGTACCATCCTGCAAAAAGAGTAAAATAAAATTGTTATTATAAAGAATAAACTTATTGCATCCACAACTAATGTGTAAGAGGTTCATGCAAAATATTTTATATGTAATATTTTTCTATACTATTAGAAATTGAAAAAAATAAATTAAAAGATGTTTAAATTTTAAAAGGTCTAAAATTTGTATAATATAAAATATTACTATTCAAGCAAATCGTTCGTCTTACCTTCTAGAATTTTTTTGCAGGTGCCCAGGGTTTGTCTTGATTCCCGACAGGCATGTCGAAATATGACTTGTAGGCTTCACACATTTTAACAGATGCTGTCACAGAGTACTTTTTCGCTCTTGTCTTGATAAATTGGCCACATACTTAGCAGAATGCTTGCAGCTTCTTGATGCCATCTCTGATAAAATCAGATAGGTTTATGTGTTCACTTAGGCAGCTAGAACTAAACTGATGTGGTGAGTGGCGAGCCCCTGTACATATATTACTATGGAGAGTTCTAGAAAATTCTAAAAGGTTCTTGAAAATTATCTTAAGTTCGAGAATGTTCTCTATCAGCTACTCAACACTGAATCTACTTTGAATGTTCTGGAAAATGGGTAAATTTGAAAATTTCATTATTCAGGTCACAAAAGCAAAGTTTGAAGAGAAAAATAGGTCTTTTCCATTCACTTTAAGCATAAGCAATTTGGAAATAACACTTTCTGTCCAGGAACAAGAAAAAGTAAAAATTTTGTTACATAATGTAATATGTAAACCACACGACATATGTCACGTACATAGCTGACGACGCAATTTGTCTAATACCAGTAGTCATTTTTTAAATCTTCTTGGTATGTGTCATCAGCAAAACTAATTCTTAATGACGTGGAGCACATTAACAGTTTGGTATTTCAATTCACTGGACTCTATAGAAACTATAAACGTGGATATAATAACCAGTTATAAAATGATGTTTTCATTGATGTGTCCATATCACACACTACTCAGTAAACCTGGACATTGTCCACTTCATATTAGTGTGCAATACTTATTAGCTAGTGGTCTGGGATACATGTAACCACAAGAAGTAGCGTGTTTAATCTGGGTAACATGTTACCATAAGAAGTAACGTATTCGGTCTGGGTAATGTGCTACCATAAGAAGTAATGTCCGGTCTGGGTAATATGTTACCATTAGAAGTAATATGTTTGGCCTGGGTAACGTGTTACCATAAGAAGTAATGTGTTTGGTAATATGTTTGGCCCTGGGTAACGTGGGTAACGTGTGTTACCATAAGAAGTACCATAAGTGTTTCGCCTGGGTAACGTGTTACCATAAGAAGTAATGTGTTTGGCCTGGGTAACGTGCTACCATAAGAAGTAATGTTCGGTCTGGGTAACGTGTTACCATTAGAAGTAATGTGTTTGGCCTGGGTAATACGTTACTGTAATAAGTAACGTATTCGGTCTAGATAAAGTGTTACCATAATAAGTAACGTATTCGGTCTGGGTAACGTGCTACCATAAGAAGTAATGTTCGGTCTGGATAACGTGTTACCATAAGAAGAAGTCATCTGACTGGTCTGGCTAATATATTACCACAATAAAACTGTTTATGGGGAAGATATAAACGACAGTTGTCGCTAGAGTACGACTCAGAACAATAGATTTTCCCACAAAACAGCTTCAAAGCTATTATAGAACAAGTTTTGTTGAACGAGGAATACCCAAGACAGTGCCTGTAATCACCACCATTCGCTCCCAAGGATAAAAATCGTTCAATGTAACGTATTTCACTTCCTGTGAGATGTTCTTCCTGTGATATTGAGTGACAGTGGGGTTGAAAAGGTCCCCTCTGTATCACATTTCCGTGCCTCTGGCGTTGTCTAGATTGTTCTCTGGGACAAAACTGATAAGACAAGTTAATACTTTTTACCTTAACATGTTCATTTCACTTGCGCATGCGCCTGAATAATCATTATAAAACTTATACAGTCTTCAATCATAATTATCAATACAAAGACGCAGAACTAAGAAAAGTACACTTGGATGTGTACACTTTCAGAGCGCCCCCCAGTGGCACAGTGGCGGACTTACGATGCTGAAAAGCGGGTTCGTGGTGGGCTGAGCACAGATAGCCCTTTGTGCTTAATAATAAAGTTTTCAGAGTTTACATAGCTAATGACTTTGGAGATCAAATGCCTCGTGCACATAAACAATAAAAACGACATCTAGTATTGAGTGAATTCAGGAATAATGTCTTTGTAATACAATTATGGGATTTGGTACGATGTTTTTAGGCCTAGGAAGGTCAGGTACTTCGACTTATTCTTCCTTCCTAACAGTAGATTTTTGCTCTTTTATTTCTGTTCCACATTTTTCATATTACTTGGTTTTCTTTTTATGATAATGTTGGTACTTTTTATTGTTTAAAACTTCTGGTTCTTGGTATTGTAGTTTGGTTGACTTTTACACCGCAAGATGTCGCTACAGAGTCCGCACTAATTGTGTTGTGTTCTGGTTACATGGGGTTTTATTTAAGTGTGTGTGTGTGTTTTTTCATAGCCAAGCCACATCGGACTATCTGCTGCGACCACCGAGGAGAATCGAACCCCTGATTTTAGCCTTGTAAATCCGTAGACTTACCGCTGTACCAGCGGAGGAGAATCTACTTAAGTAACACAGAATTTTTCACACACACGATGTAATTTTAAGGTCTTGTCCATATTATGGACTGATACAGTCAATGTTATATAATTATAGACGGAGTTTTCATGTAGATTTACACAAAGTCTTACTTGTATATAAAGTGTGCTTCAAATCCTGTCATCACAACTAACCCCATTACACCCAGTTTACAGCGTCAACCATTTTGAAAAATGCTACATAACTAGTGCTATCTATCCGTCAGGACTACAATTACAATATCGTGAAGAGTGAGTGATACGTGTTTGACAATTTCATAGCATTATAATCGTGATAAATTCACGGAAAGTTTTAATCACTATTTTATATATATATTTATTTAGTGCTGAATTAATTCATAAGTGCAACTCGTTTAACAGTGATATTTATAAGACTTTGGAATTTGACTATTCTGTCAACTTAAAGAAGTGAGTGTGTGAACCATGCATAATCTAGAGTTTATACTATTATAACATATTCTTCAAGTACACCAAAATTAAGATATTATTATATATCCGTATATTTTCCGTATTATCTGTAAACAGTCCATGGCTAAGTGGACAAGTGACCAAAACACCTTAAAAGCCATTTCGGTCAATTTGCTTTTAATGTCTTTCTGTTATTTCACCATAACAATAACAACACTCGCTCGCTCAGAGCTCGTGAAACAAATGTGTCACGTCACGTGTAGCTAACTTCTCACTGCTTCTTGCAGCCAACCAATCATGAATTGTGCAAACGGCCTAAACAGCCAATGAAAGGTTTTTGAACTGTTCAACTGGGCCGCGTGATGCTCGTTGAAAATGAATGTTCATTGCAAGTCTGTGTGAGTTGTGGTGTAGTGGAGAGTGAAAGAGACACAGCGAAGACATTCACAGAGACATTTGGTGCAACAGGTCGTCTTCTGGGAACCATCAGATTCAGTTCCAAAGGATGCCAGATCTTTATCTGTTACAGCTCGACTCGGTTTTGACGGGCGACGGCCATGTCGAGTTCAATCACAGTAGATAAGCCCCAACCAAACCACCGCGCCCGGGGCTCCATCTACCGGTTCATCCGGCCCAGCCGCAGTCTCAGAGAAGAGCTTCTTTCAGAACGCAGGTATGTAGCGAGGCTTTCAATTCGTTGTCCAGGGAACTAAACATATAATAATGTCTCTGTACTCTGTTGAAGTAAGGCCACAAGGACTTGACTATCGCAATATAGTCCTTGTTTTTTCTTTTAGTCCTAACTGTAGGAAAAAATCAGACCATTTTACATATTATCATCTATTTTCCTTGTGTTTCTCAGCGGCACCAAAGTCACACGCAAGAAAAGCGTCGTTTCCATTTATCATATTGTCCAATATGCAGGAAATGGCGTTGTTTTAGGTTTGTCTGAGGGGAGCATACCCCCACTCAGACCCTGTGCACATGGCGCGTGCCGCAATCACGTGCTGTTTTGCCTCTCTTTTTTTGTTTTCTTCTCTCTCTCCTGTAAAGGTTGCCAAGTTTGTACACCTCATAATAATAGAATGAGATCAAGGTTTAGGTAGCCAACAGGTAATAAATTAGGAAACCTAAACCCGCCGCATGGACTTTCTGATTTGATTAAGAAAAGTAAAACCTGATTTTGATGTAATCAAACTGACAAACTGTGGTTTTAATGTGCGAATCACGTTGTTACTTACCTCCGTTTTAGTTTCGTCTGGTTAATAAAAATGTAGACCGATTTTTTAAAGTATATCTTAACGTGATAGGCCCCGGCATTCGACTCGTAATCTGAGGGTCACGGGTTCGAATCCTCGTCACAACTAACATGCTCACCCTTTCAGACGTGGGGGCGTTATAATGTAACAGTCAATCCCACTATTCGTTGGTAAAAGAGTAGCCCAAGACTTGGGGGTGGGTGGTGATGACTAGCTGTCTTCCCTCTAGTCTTACACTGCTAAATGAGGGACGACTAGCGCATATAGACCTCGTGTAGCTTTGTGCAAAATTTAAAAAAACAAAAAAAAACCAAACAAACGTAACGTAATAAAATGTTAAAACTTATCTCTGACGTATACTCTAACTTACGTGTTGTATCTTAAGCTGTTAAAATTTTAAGCTTTTCTATTTCACAGTAGATTATTATTCTTTTCTTTGCAAATATCTTAATTTGCTCAAATAAAAGACTTTTCTGTGTAGAATTGGACAGTAGTTATAATATCGAAGCTGTTCTATAGTCAATGAGGGGCGTATCGTGTGAATGTGTTTTTGTGTGAAATATGGCGCTAGTGTCGCACTTGCAGAGGAAAACATACACCATTTTATCGAGCACAAATCGTCTAATTATCGTAATTTCATTCACAGAGAAGTTCCTATTGGTAGATGAATTAAAAGCATTAGATTAAATATATCCAATAAGAAGAAAGTATTCAATATGTCTCTAAATGATGTCAATAAGTAACAACTGAAGTTAACCAATAAAATCATTCGAGAATATAATTTATGTTAAAATGAAGTCGAGAACATAATTTATGTTAAAATAAAGGCGAGAGCAATATTTCGACTTTCGTAGGTCATCTTCGGGTTAAAAAAGTTTGCAACTGACAGTTGCTGGGCGCATGTCTCAGGGACGAGGGTGTAAACGGGTACGAGAATATAGGGGGCGCTGCAAGATGTTAGGTTATTAATTTGTATAGGTATGAATGTGTTCATTTGTATTGGTTTTATTTCATTGATTTTGTGTTCGTTTGTATTTGTTTCCCTACTTTGTACCTGTATTAATTAATAACTAAACATCTAATTGCAACGCCCCCTACAATATCGTACCCGTTTATACTTTCGTCCCTAAGACATGTTTCAAACTCCCTTTATTAACCTGAAGATGATCTACGAAAGACGAAACGTTGTTCTGTACTTTATTTTAATAAAAGTTTTAATACCCGTATCAACTGTCTTCAGAATACATTTTTCCATCAAGTGGGTTTCTATTCACCACGAATAATTTATGTTTTGTGCAAACCTATCAAGGCTGTCTGCCAATTTTAATCTGGTTACCAGTGGTCAGTCAGCAGCTCATTGTGCTAAAGGACCAATGATTAGCTTTAAACTTACATATTCTCAAGTGGGAACTATTTTGTGTTGTCGCGGACTGACTCAAATTCCTCCGCGATTTACAAAATTCATAGTTCAAGCCAACATGTGAGCCATGAGAACGAATTTAACTTATGGTTCCCAGTTCAACACATTTTGTTAGAACGTGCAACGATGCGACTGTTGAACAGATTGACATTCTATTGAAGACAACACGTGAATGTTCGTTTGTTGTGAAGAACAGAGCGACACAATGAACTGCCTGTTCCGAACTCACGCGCGTGTCCCAAAACCAAACATAAAACAACTGATTGACCACTCAGTCAAAGGAAAGGTAGCAACTAAAAGAACGACAAAATTAAAAGAAGCTATTATTATTACTATTGTTATTATTATTATTATTGTTAAAATTATTATTATTGTTGTTAAAATTATTATTATAATTATTAATATTATAAGTATTGTTATTATTATTATTAAGTATCATGAATAATCCTCTTAACATTTTAATTAGAACAGTTTCACAACCAGTACAATAACATATCAACATATACGATGTAAAAAGTTGAACAATACACTAAACACAACAGAAGGTACCGTTAAAAACCTTGTGGAGACAGGTGAAACAGTTGAACAATACACTAAACATAACAGAAGGTACCGTTAAAAACCTGGTGAAGACAGGTGAAACAGTTGAACAATACACTAAACATAACAGAAGGTACCGTTAAAAACCTGGTGAAGACAGGTGAAACAGTTGAACAATACACTAAACATAACAGAAGGTACCGTTAAAACCTTGTGAAGACAGGTGAAACAGTTGAACAATACACTAAACATAACAGAAGGTACCGTTAAAACCTGGTGAAGACAGGTGAAACAGTTGAACAATACACTAAACACAACAGAAGGTACCGTTAAAACCTGGTGAAGACAGGTGAAACAGTTGAACAATACACTAAACACAACAGAAGGTACCGTTAAAAACCTGGTGAAGACAGGTGAAACAGTTGAACAATACACTAAACACAACAGAAGGTACCGTTAAAAACCATGTGAAGACAGGTGAAACAGTTGAACAATACACTAAACACAACAGAAGGTACCGTTAAATACCATGTGAAGACAGGTGAAACAGTTGAACAATACACTAAACACAACAGAAGGTACCGTTAAAAAACCATGTGAAGACAGGTGAAACAGTTGAACAATACACTAAACATAACAGAAGGTACCGTTAAAACCTTGTGAAGACAGGTGAAACAGTTGAACAATACACTAAACATAACAGAAGGTACCGTTAAAACCTGGTGAAGACAGGTGAAACAGTTGAACAATACACTAAACATAACAGAAATTACCGTTAGAAACCTGGTGAAGACAGGTGAAACAGTTGAACAATACACTAAACACAACAGAAGGTACCGTTAAAAACCTTGTGAAGACAGGTGAAACAGTTGAACAATACACTAAACACAACAGAAGGTACCGTTAAAAACCTGGTGAAGACAGGTGAAACAGTTGAACAATACACTAAACATAACAGAAGGTACCGTTAAAAAACCTGGTGAAGACAGGTGAAACAGTTGAACAATACACTAAACACAACAGAAGGTACCGTTAAAAACCTGGTGAAGACAGGTGAAACAGTTGAACAATACACTAAACATAACAGAAGGTACCGTTAAAACCTTGTGAAGACAGGTGAAACAGTTGAACAATACACTAAACATAACAGAAGGTACCGTTAAAACCTTGTGAAGACAGGTGAAACAGTTGAACAATACACTAAACACAACAGAAGGTACCGTTAAAAGCCTGGTGGAGACAGGTGAAACAGTTGAACAATACACTAAACACAACAGAAGGTACCGTTAAAAGCCTGGTGGAGACAGGTGAAACAGTTGAACAATACACTAAACACAACAGAAGGTACCGTTAAAAACCTGTTGAAGACAGGTGAAACAGTTGAACAATACACTAAACATAACAGAAGGTACCGTTGAAAACCTTGTGAAGACAGGTGAAACAGTTGAACAATACACTAAACATAACAGAAGGTACCGTTAAAACCCTGTGAAGACAGGTGAAACAGTTGAACAATACACTAAACATAACAGAAGGTACCGTTAAAACCTTGTGAAGACAGGTGAAACAGTTGAACAATACACTAAACACAACAGAAGGTACCGTTAAAAACCTGGTGAAGACAGGTGAAACAGTTGAACAATACACTAAACACAACAGAAGGTACCGTTAAAAACCTGGTGAAGACAGGTGAAACAGTTGAACAATACACTAAACACAACAGAAGGTACCGTTGAAAACCTTGTGGAGACAGGTGAAACAGTTGAACAATACACTAAACATAACAGAAGGTACCGTTAAAAACCTTGTGAAGACAGGTGAAACAGTTGAACAATACACTAAACATAACAGAAGGTACCGTTAAAAACCTGGTGAAGACAGGTGAAACAGTTGAACAATACACTAAACACAACAGAAGGTACCGTTAAAAGCCTGGTGGAGACAGGTGAAACAGTTGAACAATACACTAAACACAACAGAAGGTACCGTTAAAACCCTGTGTGAGACAGGTGAAACAGTTGAACAATACACTAAACACAACAGAAGGTACCGTTAAAACCTTGTGGTAGACAGGTGAAACAGTTGAACAATACACTAAACACAACAGAAGGTACCGTTAAAACCTTGTGGAGACAGGTGAAACAGTTGAACAATACACTAAACACAACAGAAGGTACCGTTAAAAACCTTGTGGAGACAGGTGAAACAGTTGAACAATACACTAAACATAACAGAAGGTACCGTTAAAACCTTGTGAAGACAGGTGAAACAGTTGAACAATACACTAAACACACAGAAGGTACCGTTAAAACCTTGTGAAGACAGGTGAAACAGTTGAACAATACACTAAACATAACAGAAGGTACCGTTAAAACCTTGTGAAGACAGGTGAAACAGTTGAACAATACACTAAACACAACAGAAGGTACCGTTAAAACCTTGTGAAGACAGGTGAAACAGTTGAACAATACAAACATAACAGAAGGTACCGTTAAAACCTGGTGAAGACAGGTGAAACAGTTGAACAATACACTAAACACAACAGAAGGTACCGTTAAAACCTTGTGGAGACAGGTGAAACAGTTGAACAATACACTAAACATAACAGAAGGTACCGTTAAAAAACAGTTGAACAATACACTAAACATAACAGAAGTGAAGACAGGTGAAACAGTTGAACAATACACTAAACACAACAGAAGGTACCGTTAAAAACCTTGTGAAGACAGGTGAAACAGTTGAACAATACACTAAAGACAACAGAAGGTACCGTTAAAATCCTGGTGAAGACAGGTGAAACAGTTGAACAATACACTAAACATAACAGAAGGTACCGTTAAAACCTTGTGAAGACAGGTGAAACAGTTGAACAATACACTAAACATAACAGAAGGTACCGTTAAAATCCTGGTGAAGACAGGTGAAACAGTTGAACAATACACTAAACATAACAGAAGGTACCGTTAAAAACCTTGTGGAGACAGGTGAAACAGTTGAACAATACACTAAACATAACAGAAGGTACCGTTAAAACCTGGTGAAGACAGGTGAAACAGTTGAACAATACACTAAACACAACAGAAGGTACCGTTAAAACCTTGTGAAGACAGGTGAAACAGTTGAACAATACACTAAACACAACAGAAGGTACCGTTAAAACCTTGTGAAGACAGGTGAAACAGTTGAACAATACACTAAACATAACAGAAGGTACCGTTAAAACCTTGTGAAGACAGGTGAAACAGTTGAACAATACACTAAACACAACAGAAGGTACCGTTAAAACCTTGTGAAGACAGGTGAAACAGTTGAACAATACACTAAACACAACAGAAGGTACCGTTAAAACCTTGTGGAGACAGGTGAAACAGTTGAACAATACACTAAACACAACAGAAGGTACCGTTAAAACCTGGTGAAGACAGGTGAAACAGTTGAACAATACACTAAACACAACAGAAGGTACCGTTAAAACCTTGTGAAGACAGGTGAAACAGTTGAACAATACACTAAACATAACAGAAGGTACCGTTAAAAAACCTTGGTGAAGACAGGTGAAACAGTTGAACAATACACTAAACATAACAGAAGGTACCGTTAAAACCTGGTGAAGACAGGTGAAACAGTTGAACAATACACTAAACATAACAGAAGGTACCGTTAAAACCTTGTGAAGACAGGTGAAACAGTTGAACAATACACTAAACATAACAGAAGGTACCGTTAAAACCTTGTGAAGACAGGTGAAACAGTTGAACAATACACTAAACACAACAGAAGGTACCGTTAAAACCTTGTGAAGACAGGTGAAACAGTTGAACAATACACTAAACACAACAGAAGGTACCGTTAAAACCTTGTGAACAGAAACAGTTGAACAATGAAGGTACCGTTAAAACCTTGTTGAAACAGAAGTACCGTTAAAAACAGTTGAACAATACACTAAACACAACAGAAGGTACCGTTAAAAACCTTGTGAAGACAGGTGAAACAGTTGAACAATACACTAAACATAACAGAAGGTACCGTTAAAAACCTGTGTGAGACAGGTGAAACAGTTGAACAATACACTAAACATAACAGAAGGTACCGTTAAAAACCTGGTGAACAATACACTAAACATAACAGAAGGTGTTAAAACAGTGAAACAGTTGAACAATACACTAAACACAACAGAAGGTACCGTTAAAAACCTTGTGAAGACAGGTGAAACAGTTGAACAATACACTAAACACAACAGAAGGTACCGTTAAAACCTGGTGAAGACAGGTGAAACAGTTGAACAATACACTAAACATAACAGAAGGTACCGTTAAAACCTTGTGAAGACAGGTGAAACAGTTGAACAATACACTAAACACAACAGAAGGTACCGTTAAAAACCTGGTGAAGACAGGTGAAACAGTTGAACAATACACTAAACATAACAGAAGGTACCGTTAAAACCTTGTGGAGACAGGTGAAACAGTTGAACAATACACTAAACATAACAGAAGGTACCGTTAAAAGGTACCGTTGTGAAGACAGGTGAAACAGTTGAACAATACACTAAACACAACAGAAGGTACCGTTAAAACCTTGTGAGACAGGTGAAACAGTTGAACAATACACTAAACACAACAGAAGGTACCGTTAAAACCTGGTGAAGACAGGTGAAACAGTTGAACAATACACTAAACACAACAGAAGGTACCGTTAAAACCTTGTGAAGACAGGTGAAACAGTTGAACAATACACTAAACATAACAGAAGGTACCGTTAAAAAACATTGTGAAGACAGGTGAAACAGTTGAACAATACACTAAACATAACAGAAGGTACCGTTAAAAACCTTGTGAAGACAGGTTAAACAGTTGAACAATACACTAAACATAACCGAAGGTACCGTTAAAACCTTGTGAGACAGGTGAAACAGTTGAACAATACACTAAACATAACAGAAGGTTCCGTTAAAACCTGGTGAAGACAGGTGAAACAGTTGAACAATACACTAAACATAACAGAAGGTACCGTTAAAAACCTGGTGAAGACAGGTGAAACAGTTGAACAATACACTAAACATAACAGAAGGTACCGTTAAAAACCTTGTGAAGACAGGTGAAACAGTTGAACAATACACTAAACATAACAGAAGGTACCGTTAAAAGCCTTGTGGAGACAGGTGAAACAGTTGAACAATACACTAAACACAACAGAAGGTACCGTTAAAAACCTGGTGAAGACAGGTGAAACAGTTGAACAATACACTAAACACAACAGAAGGTACCGTTAAAACCTTGTGGAGACAGGTGAAACAGTTGAACAATACACTAAACACAACAGAAGGTACCGTTAAAAACCTTGTGAAGACAGGTGAAACAGTTGAACAATACACTAAACACAACAGAAGGTACCGTTAAAAACCTTGTGGAGACAGGTGAAACAGTTGAACAATACACTAAACACAACAGAAGGTACCGTTAAAAACCTTGTGAAGACAGGTGAAACAGTTGAACAATACACTAAACACAACAGAAGGTACCGTTAAAACCTTGTGGAGACAGGTGAAACAGTTGAACAATACACTAAACATAACAGAAGGTACCGTTAAAACCATGTGAAGACAGGTGAAACAGTTGAACAATACACTAAACACAACAGAAGGTACCGTTAAAACCTTGTGAAGACAGGTGAAACAGTTGAACAATACACTAAACATAACAGAAGGTACCGTTAAAAACCTGGTGAAGACAGGTGAAACAGTTGAACAATACACTAAACAGAAGGTACCGTTAAATAACATGTGAAGACAGGTGAAACAGTGGAACAATACACTAAAGACAACAGAAGGTACCGTTAAAAACCTTGTGAAGACAGGTGAAACAGTTGAACAATACACTAAACACAACAGAAGGTACCGTTAAAATCCTGGTGAAGACAGGTGAAACAGTTGAACAATACACTAAACACAACAGAAGGTACCGTTAAAAACCTTGTGAAGACAGGTGAAACAGTTGAACAATACACTAAACACAACAGAAGGTACCGTTAAAAACCTGTGTGAGACAGGTGAAACAGTTGAACAATACACTAAAGACAACAGAAGGTACCGTTAAAAACCTGGTGAAGACAGGTGAAACAGTTGAACAATACACTAAACAAAACAGAAGGTACCGTTAAAAACCTGGTGAAGACAGGTGAAACAGTTGAACAATACACTAAACATAACAGAAGGTACCGTTAAAATCCTGGTGAAGACAGGTGAAACAGTTGAACAATACACTAAACATAACAGAAGGTACCGTTAAAACCTTGTGGAGACAGGTGAAACAGTTGAACAATACACTAAACATAACAGAAGTTAAAACCTGTACCGTTAAAAACCAACAGAAGGTGTTAAAACCTTGTGAAGACAGGTGAAACAGTTGAACAATACACTAAACACAACAGAAGGTACCGTTAAAACCTTGTGAAGACAGGTGAAACAGTTGAACAATACACTAAACACAACAGAAGGTACCGTTAAAAACAAGACAGGTGAAACAGTTGAACAATACACTAAACATAACAGAAGGTACCGTTAAAACCTTGTGAAGACAGGTGAAACAGTTGAACAATACACTAAACATAACAGAAGGTACCGTTAAAACCTTGTGAAGACAGGTGAAACAGTTGAACAATACACTAAACACAACAGAAGGTACCGTTAAAACCTTGTGGAGACAGGTGAAACAGTTGAACAATACACTAAACATAACAGAAGGTACCGTTAAAACCTGGTGAAGACAGGTGAAACAGTTGAACAATACACTAAACATAACAGAAGGTACCGTTAAAACAGAAGGTACCGTTAAAACCTTGTGAAGACAGGTGAAACAGTTGAACAATACACTAAACATAACAGAAGGTACCGTTAAAACCTTGTGGAGACAGGTGAAACAGTTGAACAATACACTAAACATAACAGAAGGTACCGTTAAAACCTTGTGAAGACAGGTGAAACAGTTGAACAATACACTAAACATAACAGAAGGTACCGTTAAAACCTGGTGAAGACAGGTGAAACAGTTGAACAATACACTAAACACAACAGAAGGTACCGTTAAAACCTTGTGGAGACAGGTGAAACAGTTGAACAATACACTAAACACAACAGAAGGTACCGTTAAAACCTTGTGGAGACAGGTGAAACAGTTGAACAATACACTAAACACAACAGAAGGTAGCGTTAAAAACCTTGTAAAGACAGGTGAAACAGTTGAACAATACACTAAACACAACAGAAGGTACCGTTAAAAACCTTGTGAAGACAGGTGAAACAGTTGAACAATACACTAAACATAACAGAAGGTACCGTTAAAAACCTTGTGAAGACAGGTGAAACAGTTGAACAATACACTAAACATAACAGAAGGTACCGTTAAAACCTGGTGCAGACAGGTGAAACAGTTGAACAATACACTAAACACAACAGAAGGTACCGTTGAAAACCTTGTGGAGACAGGTGAAACAGTTGAACAATACACTAAACATAACAGAAGGTACCGTTAAAAACCTGGTGAAGACAGGTGAAACAGTTGAACAATACACTAAACATAACAGAAGGTACCGTTAAAACCTTGTGGAGACAGGTGAAACAGTTGAACAATACACTAAACATAACAGAAGGTACCGTTAAAAACCTGGTGAAGACAGGTGAAACAGTTGAACAATACACTAAACACAACAGAAGGTACCGTTAAAAACCTGGTGAAGACAGGTGAAACAGTTGAACAATACACTAAACACAACAGAAGGTACCGTTGAAAACCTTGTGGAGACAGGTGCAACAGTTGAACAATACACTAAACATAACAGAAGGTACCGTTAAAACCTTGTGAAGACAGGTGAAACAGTTGAACAATACACTAAACATAACAGAAGGTACCGTTAAAACCTTGTGAAGACAGGTGAAACAGTTGAACAATACACTAAACATAACAGAAGGTACCGTTAAAACCTTGTGGAGACAGGTGAAACAGTTGAACAATACACTAAACACAACAGAAGGTACCGTTAAAAGCCTGGTGAAGACAGGTGAAACAGTTGAACAATACACTAAACACAACAGAAGGTACCGTTAAAAACCTTGTGGAGACAGGTGAAACAGTTGAACAATACACTAAACACAACAGAAGGTACCGTTAAAACCTTGTGAAGACAGGTGAAACAGTTGAACAATACACTAAACACAACAGAAGGTACCGTTAAAAACCTTGTGAAGACAGGTGAAACAGTTGAACAATACACTAAACATAACAGAAGGTACCGTTAAACACCTGGTGAAGACAGGTGAAACAGTTGAACAATACACTAAACACAGAAGGTACCGTTAAAACCAGAAGACAGGTGACCAGTTGAACAATACACTAAACACAACAGAAGGTACCGTTAAAACCTTGTGGAGACAGGTGAAAAAGTTGAACAATACACTAAACATAACAGAAGGTACCATTAAAAACCTGGTGCAGACAGGTGAAACAGTTGAACAATACACTAAACACAACAGAAGGTACCGTTGAAAACCTTGTGGAGACAGGTGAAACAGTTGAACAATACACTAAACATAACAGAAGGTACCATTTAAAACCTTGTGGAGACAGGTGAAACAGTTGAACAATACACTAAACATAACAGAAGGTACCGTTAAAAACCTTGTGGAGACTGGTGAAACAGTTGAACAATACACTAAACACAACAGAAGGTACCGTTAAAAACCTGGTGAACACAGGTGAAACAGTTGAACAATACACGAAACATAACAGAAGGTACCGTTAAAAACATTGTAAAGACAGGTGAAACAGTTGAACAATACACTAAACATAATAGAAGGTATCGTTAAAACCTTGTGAAGACAGGTGAAACAGTTGAACAATACACTAAACACAACAGAAGGTACCGTTAAAACCTTGTGAAGACAGGTGAAACAGTTGAACAATACACTAAACATAACAGAAGGTACCGTTAAAACCTTGTGAAGACAGGTGAAACAGTTGAACAATACACTAAACATAACAGAAGGTACCGTTAAAACCTTGTGAAGACAGGTGAAACAGTTGAACAATACACTAAACACAACAGAAGGTACCGTTAAAAACCTTGTGAAGACAGGTGAAACAGTTGAACAATACACTAAACACAACAGAAGGTACCGTTAAAACCTTGTGGAGACAGGTGAAACAGTTGAACAATACACTAAACATAACAGAAGGTACCGTTAAAAACCTTGTGGAGACAGGTGAAACAGTTGAACAATACACTAAACATAACAGAAGGTACCGTTAAAACCTTGTGAAGACAGGTGAAACAGTTGAACAATACACTAAACACAACAGAAGGTACCGTTAAAACCTTGTGAAGACAGGTGAAACAGTTGAACAATACACTAAACACAACAGAAGGTACCGTTAAAACCTTGTGGAGACAGGTGAAACAGTTGAACAATACACTAAACACAACAGAAGGTACCGTTAAAACCTGGTGAAGACAGGTGAAACAGTTGAACAATACACTAAACACAACAGAAGGTACCGTTAAAACCTTGTGAAGACAGGTGAAACAGTTGAACACAATACACTAAACATAACAGAAGGTACCGTTAAAAACCTTGTGAAGACAGGTGAAACAGTTGAACAATACACTAAACACAACAGAAGGTACCGTTAAAACCTTGTGAAGACAGGTGAAACAGTTGAACAATACACTAAACACAACAGAAGGTACCGTTAAAACCTTGTGAAGACAGGTGAAACAGTTGAACAATACACTAAACATAACAGAAGGTACCGTTAAAACCTTGTGGAAGACAGGTGAAACAGTTGAACAATACACTAAACATAACAGAAGGTACCGTTAAAACCTGGTGAAGACAGGTGAAACAGTTGAACAATACACTAAACACAACAGAAGGTACCGTTAAAACCTTGTGGAGACAGGTGAAACAGTTGAACAATACACTAAACATAACAGAAGGTACCGTTAAAACCTGGTGAAGACAGGTGAAACAGTTGAACAATACACTAAACACAACAGAAGGTACCGTTAAAACCTTGTGGAGACAGGTGAAACAGTTGAACAATACACTAAACATAACAGAAGGTACCGTTAAAACCTTGTGAAGACAGGTGAAACAGTTGAACAATACACTAAACACAACAGAAGGTACCGTTAAAAACCTTGTGAAGACAGGTGAAACAGTTGAACAATACACTAAACATAACAGAAGGTACCGTTAAAACCTTGTGAAGACAGGTGAAACAGTTGAACAATACACTAAACACAACAGAAGGTACCGTTAAAACCTTGGTGAAGACAGGTGAAACAGTTGAACAATACACTAAACATAACAGAAGGTACCGTTAAAAACCTTGTGGAGACAGGTGAAACAGTTGAACAATACACTAAACATAACAGAAGGTACCGTTAAAACCTTGTGAAGACAGGTGAAACAGTTGAACAATACACTAAACACAACAGAAGGTACCGTTAAAACCTTGTGGAGACAGGTGAAACAGTTGAACAATACACTAAACATAACAGAAGGTACCGTTAAAACCTTGTGAAGACAGGTGAAACAGTTGAACAATACACTAAACATAACAGAAGGTACCGTTAAAACCTTGTGGAGACAGGTGAAACAGTTGAACAATACACTAAACACAACAGAAGGTACCGTTAAAACCTTGTGGAGACAGGTGAAACAGTTGAACAATACACTAAACACAACAGAAGGTACCGTTAATAACCTTGTGGAGACAGGTGAAACAGTTGAACAATACACTAAACACAACAGA
Source organism: Tachypleus tridentatus (assembly GCF_004210375.1). NCBI lineage: Eukaryota > Metazoa > Arthropoda > Merostomata > Xiphosura > Limulidae > Tachypleus > Tachypleus tridentatus. The sequence goes on from NC_134827.1 coordinate 107,117,877, forward strand.
AGGTAGCGTTAAAAACCTTGTAAAGACAGGTGAAACAGTTGAACAATACACTAAACACAACAGAAGGTACCGTTAAAACCTGTGAAGACAGGTGAAACAGTTGAACAATACACTAAACACAACAGAAGGTACCGTTAAAAACCTTGTGAAGACAGGTGAAACAGTTGAACAATACACTAAACATAACAGAAGGTACCGTTAAAACCTGGTGAAGACAGGTGAAACAGTTGAACAATACACTAAACATAACAGAAGGTACCGTTAAAACCTTGTGGAGACAGGTGAAACAGTTGAACAATACACTAAACATAACAGAAGGTACCGTTAAAACCTTGTGAAGACAGGTGAAACAGTTGAACAATACACTAAACACAACAGAAGGTACCGTTAAAAACCTTGTGAAGACAGGTGAAACAGTTGAACAATACACTAAACACAACAGAAGGTACCGTTAAAACCTTGTGGAAGAGACAGGTGAAACAGTTGAACAATACACTAAACACAACAGAAGGTACCGTTAAAACCTTGTGAAGACAGGTGAAACAGTTGAACAATACACTAAACACAACAGAAGGTACCGTTAAAACCTTGTGAAGACAGGTGAAACAGTTGAACAATACACTAAACACAACAGAAGGTACCGTTAAAACCTTGTGAAGACAGGTGAAACAGTTGAACAATACACTAAACATAACAGAAGGTACCGTTAAAACCTGGTGAAGACAGGTGAAACAGTTGAACAATACACTAAACATAACAGAAGGTACCGTTAAAAACCTTGTGAAGACAGGTGAAACAGTTGAACAATACACTAAACATAACAGAAGGTACCGTTAAAACCTGGTGAAGACAGGTGAAACAGTTGAACAATACACTAAACACAACAGAAGGTACCGTTAAAAACCTTGTGGAGACAGGTGAAACAGTTGAACAATACACTAAACATAACAGAAGGTACCGTTAAAAACATGGTGAAGACAGGTGAAACAGTTGAACAATACACTAAACATAACAGAAGGTACCGTTAAAACCTTGTGGAGACAGGTGAAACAGTTGAACAATACACTAAACATAACAGAAGGTACCGTTAAAAACCTTGTGGAGACAGGTGAAACAGTTGAACAATACACTAAACACAACAGAAGGTACCGTTAAAAACCTGGTGAAGACAGGTGAAACAGTTGAACAATACACTAAACACAACAGAAGGTACCGTTAAAACCTTGTGGAAAAATACAGACAGGTGAAACAGTTGAACAATACACTAAACACAACAGAAGGTACCGTTAAAATACACTAAACATGAAGGTGTTAAGACAGGTGAAACAGTTGAACAATACACTAAACACAACAGAAGGTACCGTTAAAAACCTTGTGAAGACAGGTGAAACAGTTGAACAATACACTAAACACAACAGAAGGTACCGTTAAAACCTTGTGAAGACAGGTGAAACAGTTGAACAATACACTAAACATAACAGAAGGTACCGTTAAAACCTTGTGAAGACAGGTGAAACAGTTGAACAATACACTAAACATAACAGAAGGTACCGTTAAAAACCTGGTGAAGACAGGTGAAACAGTTGAACAATACACTAAACACAACAGAAGGTACCGTTGAAAACCTTGTGGAGACAGGTGAAACAGTTGAACAATACACTAAACATAACAGAAGGTTCTGTTAAAAACCTGGTGAAGACAGGTGAAACAGTTGAACAATACACTAAACACAACAGAAGGTACCGTTAAAACCTTGTGGAGACAGGTGAAACAGTTGAACAATACACTAAACATAACAGAAGGTACCGTTAAAACCTTGTGGAAGACAGGTGAAACAGTTGAACAATACACTAAACATAACAGAAGGTACCGTTAAAAACCTTGTGAAGACAGGTGAAACAGTTGAACAATACACTAAACACAACAGAAGGTACCGTTAAAACCTTGTGAAGACAGGTGAAACAGTTGAACAATACACTAAACACAACAGAAGGTACCGTTAAAACCTGGTGAAGACAGGTGAAACAGTTGAACAATACACTAAACAACAGAAGGTACCGTTAACAGAAGGTACCGTTAAAAAAACCTTGTGGAGACAGGTGAAACAGTTGAACAATACACTAAACATAACAGAAGGTACCGTTAAATACCTTGTGAAGACAGGTGAAACAGTTGAACAATACACTAAACACAACAGAAGGTACCGTTAAAAACCTTGTGAAGACAGGTGAAACAGTTGAACAATACACTAAACATAACAGAAGGTACCGTTAAAACCTTGTGAAGACAGGTGAAACAGTTGAACAATACACTAAACACAACAGAAGGTACCGTTAAAAACCTTGTGAAGACAGGTGAAACAGTTGAACAATACACTAAACACAACAGAAGGTACCGTTAAAACCTTGTGAAGACAGGTGAAACAGTTGAACAATACACTAAACATAACAGAAGGTACCGTTAAAAACCTGGTGAAGACAGGTGAAACAGTTGAACAATACACTAAACACAACAGAAGGTACCGTTAAAACCTTGTGGAGACAGGTGAAACAGTTGAACAATACACTAAACATAACAGAAGGTACCGTTAAAACCTGTGTGACAGACAGGTGAAACAGTTGAACAATACACTAAACATAACAGAAGGTACCGTTAAAAACTTGTGGAGACAGGTGAAACAGTTGAACAATACACTAAACACAACAGAAGGTACCGTTGAAAACCTTGTGGAGACAGGTGAAACAGTTGAACAATACACTAAACATAACAGAAGGTACCGTTAAAAACCTGGTGAAGACAGGTGAAACAGTTGAACAATACACTAAACACAACAGAAGGTACCGTTAAAACCCATGTGAAGACAGGTGAAACAGTTGAACAATACACTAAACACAACAGAAGGTACCGTTAAAAACCTTGTGAAGACAGCTGAAACAGTGGAACAATACACTAAAGACAAAAGAAGGTACCGTTAAAACCTTGTGAAGACAGGTGAAACAGTTGAACAATACACTAAACACAACAGAAGGTACCGTTAAAACCTTGTGAAGACAGGTGAAACAGTGGAACAATACACTAAACACAACAGAAGGTACCGTTAAAAACCTTGTGAAGACAGGTGAAACAGTTGAACAATACACTAAAGACAACAGAAGGTACCGTTAAAACCTTGTGAAGACAGGTGAAACCAATACACTAAACACAACAGAAGGTACCGTTAAAACCTTGACAGGTGAAACAGTTGAACAATACACTAAACATAACAGAAGGTACCGTTAAAAACCTTGTGAAGACAGGTGAAACAGTTGAACAATACACTAAACATAACAGAAGGTACCGTTAAAACCTGGTGAAGACAGGTGAAACAGTTGAACAATACACTAAACACAACAGAAGGTACCGTTAAAACCTTGTGAAGACAGGTGAAACAGTTGAACAATACACTAAACACAACAGAAGGTACCGTTAAAAACCTTGTGAAGACAGGTGAAACAGTTGAACAATACACTAAACACAACAGAAGGTACCGTTAAAACCTTGTGAAGACAGGTGAAACAGTTGAACAATACACTAAACATAACAGAAGGTACCGTTAAAACCTTGTGAAGACAGGTGAAACAGTTGAACAATACACTAAACATAACAGAAGGTACCGTTAAAAACCTTGTGAAGACAGGTGAAACAGTTGAACAATACACTAAACACAACAGAAGGTACCGTTAAAACCTTGTGGAGACAGGTGAAACAGTTGAACAATACACTAAACACAACAGAAGGTACCGTTAAAACCTTGTGAAGACAGGTGAAACAGTTGAACAATACACTAAACACAACAGAAGGTACCGTTAAAACCTTGTGGAGACAGGTGAAACAGTTGAACAATACACTAAACACAACAGAAGGTACCGTTAAAACCTTGTGTGAAGACAGGTGAAACAGTTGAACAATACACTAAACATAACAGAAGGTACCGTTAAAACCCTGGTGAGACAGGTGAAACAGTTGAAGACAGGTGAAACAGTTGAACAATACACTAAAGACAACAGAAGGTACCGTTAAAAACCTTGTGAAGACAGGTGAAACAGTTGAACAATACACTAAAGACAACAGAAGGTACCGTTAAAACCTTGTGAAGACAGGTGAAACAGTTGAACAATACACTAAACACAACAGAAGGTACCGTTTAAAACCTTGTGGAGACAGGTGAAACAGTTGAACAATACACTAAACACAACAGAAGGTACCGTTAAAAACCTGGTGAAGACAGGTGAAACAGTTGAACAATACACTAAACACAACAGAAGGTACCGTTAAAAACCTTGTGAAGACAGGTGAAACAGTTGAACAATACACTAAACACAACAGAAGGTACCGTTAAAACCTTGTGGAGACAGGTGAAACAGTTGAACAATACACTAAACATAACAGAAATTACCGTTAGAAACCTGGTGAAGACAGGTGAAACAGTGGAACAATACACTAAACACAACAGAAGGTACCGTTAAATACCATGTGAAGACAGGTGAAACAGTTGAACAATACACTAAACACAACAGAAGGTACCGTTAAAACCTTGTGAAGACAGGTGAAACAGTTGAACAATACACTAAACATAACAGAAGGTACCGTTAAAACCTTGTGAGACAGGTGAAACAGTTGAACAATACACTAAACATAACAGAAGGTACCGTTAAAAACCTGGTGAAGACAGGTGAAACAGTTGAACAATACACTAAACACAACAGAAGGTACCGTTAAAAACCTTGTGGAGACAGGTGAAACAGTTGAACAATACACTAAACATAACAGAAGGTACCGTTAAAAACCTGGTGAAGACAGGTGAAACAGTTGAACAATACACTAAACACAACAGAAGGTACCGTTAAAACCTTGTGGAGACAGGTGAAACAGTTGAACAATACACTAAACACAACAGAAGGTACCGTTAAAACCTTGTGAAGACAGGTGAAACAGTTGAACAATACACTAAACATAACAGAAGGTACCGTTAAAACCTTGTGAAGACAGGTGAAACAGTTGAACAATACACTAAACACAACAGAAGGTACCGTTAAAACCTTGTGGAGACAGGTGAAACAGATGAACAATACACTAAACATAACAGAAGGTACCGTTAAAACCTTGTGGAGACAGGTGAAACAGTTGAACAATACACTAAACATAACAGAAGGTACCGTTAAAAACCTTGTGACAGGTGAAACAGTTGAACAATACACTAAACACAACAGAAGGTACCGTTAAAACCTTGTGGAGACAGGTGAAACAGTTGAACAATACACTAAACATAACAGAAGGTACCGTTAAAACCTTGGTGAAGACAGGTGAAACAGTTGAACAATACACTAAACATAACAGAAGGTACCGTTAAAACCTTGTGAAGACAGGTGAAACAGTTGAACAATACACTAAACATAACAGAAGGTACCGTTAAAACCTTGTGAAGACAGGTGAAACAGTTGAACAATACACTAAACACAACAGAAGGTACCGTTAAAACCTTGTGAAGACAGGTGAAACAGTTGAACAATACACTAAACACAACAGAAGGTACCGTTAAAACCTTGTGAAGACAGGTGAAACAGTTGAACAATACACTAAACACAACAGAAGGTACCGTTAAAACCTTGTGAAGACAGGTGAAACAGTTGAACAATACACTAAACATAACAGAAGGTACCGTTAAAAACCTGGTGAAGACAGGTGAAACAGTTGAACAATACACTAAACACAACAGAAGGTACCGTTGAAAACCTTGTGGAGACAGGTGAAACAGTTGAACAATACACTAAACACAACAGAAGGTACCGTTAAAACCTTGTGAAGACAGGTGAAACAGTTGAACAATACACTAAACACAACAGAAGGTACCGTTAAAACCTTGTGAAGACAGGTGAAACAGTTGAACAATACACAGGTGAAACAGTTGAACAATACACTAAACACAGAAGGTACCGTTAAAACCTTGTGGAGACAGGTGAAACAGTTGAACAATACACTAAACACAACAGAAGGTACCGTTAAAACCCTGGTGAAGACAGGTGAAACAGTTGAACAATACACTAAACATAACAGAAGGTACCGTTAAAAACCTTGTGAAGACAGGTGAAACAGTTGAACAATACACTAAACAAACAGAAGGTACCGTTAAAAACCTTGTGAGACAGGTGAAACAGTTGAACAATACACTAAACATAACAGAAGGTACCGTTAAAACCTTGTGAAGACAGGTGAAACAGTTGAACAATACACTAAACATAACAGAAGGTACCGTTAAAAACCTTGTGGAGACAGGTGAAACAGTTGAACAATACACTAAACATAACAGAAGGTACCGTTAAAATACACTAAACATAACAGAAGGTACCGTTAAAAACCTGACAGGTGAAACAGTTGAACAATACACTAAACACAACAGAAGGTACCGTTAAAACCTTGTGGAGACAGGTGAAACAGTTGAACAATACACTAAACACAACAGAAGGTACCGTTAAAACCTTGTGGAGACAGGTGAAACAGTTGAACAATACACTAAACACAACAGAAGGTACCGTTAAAACCTTGTGAAGACAGGTGAAACAGTTGAACAATACACTAAACACAACAGAAGGTACCGTTAAAACCTTGTGAAGACAGGTGAAACAGTTGAACAATACACTAAACATAACAGAAGGTACCGTTAAAACCTTGTGAAGACAGGTGAAACAGTTGAACAATACACTAAACATAACAGAAGGTACCGTTAAAACCTTGTGAAGACAGGTGAAACAGTTGAACAATACACTAAACACAACAGAAGGTACCGTTAAAACCTTGTGAAGACAGGTGAAACAGTTGAACAATACACTAAACATAACAGAAGGTACCGTTAAAAACCTGGTGAAGACAGGTGAAACAGTTGAACAATACACTAAACATAACAGAAGGTACCGTTAAAACCTTGTGAAGACAGGTGAAACAGTTGAACAATACACTAAACATAACAGAAGGTACCGTTAAAAACCTTGTGAAGACAGGTGAAACAGTTGAACAATACACTAAACACAACAGAAGGTACCGTTAAAACCTTGTGAAGACAGGTGAAACAGTTGAACAATACACTAAACACAACAGAAGGTACCGTTAAAACCTGTGAAGACAGGTGAAACAGTTGAACAATACACTAAACATAACAGAAGGTACCGTTAAAACCTTGTGAAGACAGGTGAAACAGTTGAACAATACACTAAACATAACAGAAGGTACCGTTAAAACCTTGTGGAGACAGGTGAAACAGTTGAACAATACACTAAACACAACAGAAGGTACCGTTAAAACCTTGTGGAGACAGGTGAAACAGTTGAACAATACACTAAACACAACAGAAGGTACCGTTAAAACCCTTGTGAAGACAGGTGAAACAGTTGAACAATACACTAAACATAACAGAAGGTACCGTTAAAAACCAGGTGAAACAGTTGAACAATACACTAAACATAACAGAAGGTACCGTTAAAACCTTGTGGAGACAGGTGAAACAGTTGAACAATACACTAAACATAACAGAAGGTACCGTTAAAACCTTGTGAAGACAGGTGAAACAGTTGAACAATACACTAAACACAACAGAAGGTACCGTTAAAACAGACAGGTGAAACAGTTGAACAATACACTAAACACAACAGAAGGTACCGTTAAAAACCTGGTGACAGGTGAAACAGTTGAACAATACACTAAACACAACAGAAGGTACCGTTAAAACCTTGTGAAGACAGGTGAAACAGTTGAACAATACACTAAACATAACAGAAGGTACCGTTAAAACCTTGTGGAGACAGGTGAAACAGTTGAACAATACACTAAACACAACAGAAGGTACCGTTAAAACCTTGTGAAGACAGGTGAAACAGTTGAACAATACACTAAACACAACAGAAGGTACCGTTAAAAACCTTGTGAAGACAGGTGAAACAGTTGAACAATACACTAAACACAACAGAAGGTACCGTTAAAAACCTTGTGAAGACAGGTGAAACAGTTGAACAATACACTAAACACAACAGAAGGTACCGTTAAAATCCTTGTGGAGACAGGTGAAACAGTGGAACAATATACTAAACATAACAGAAGGTACCGTTAAAACCTTGTGAGACAGGTGAAACAGTTGAACAATACACTAAACACAACAGAAGGTACCGTTAAAAACCTTGTGAAGACAGGTGAAACAGTTGAACAATACACTAAACATAACAGAAGGTACCGTTAAAACCTTGTGAACAGGTGAAACAGTTGAACAATACACTAAACATAACAGAAGGTACCGTTAAAAACCTTGTGAAGACAGGTGAAACAGTTGAACAATACACTAAACACAACAGAAGGTACCGTTAAAAACCTTGTGAAGACAGGTGAAACAGTTGAACAATACACTAAAGACAACAGAAGGTACCGTTAAAATCCTGGTGGAGACAGGTGAAACAGTGGAACAATATACTAAACATAACAGAAGGTACCGTTAAAAACCTGGTGAAGACAGGTGAAACAGTTGAACAATACACTAAACATAACAGAAGGTACCGTTAAAATCCTTGTGAAGACAGGTGAAACAGTTGAACAATACACTAAACATAACAGAAAGTACCGTTAAAAACCTTGTGTGAAGACAGGTGAAACAGTTGAACAATACACTAAACACAACAGAAGGTACCGTTAAAACCTTGTGAAGACAGGTGAAACAGTTGAACAATACACTAAACATAACAGAAGGTACCGTTAAAACCTGGTGAAGACAGGTGAAACAGTTGAACAATACACTAAACATAACAGAAGGTACCGTTAAAACCTTGTGGAGACAGGTGAAACAGTTGAACAATACACTAAACATAACAGAAGGTACCGTTAAAACCTTGTGTGAGACAGGTGAAACAGTTGAACAATACACTAAACACAACAGAAGGTACCGTTAAAACCTGGTGAAGACAGGTGAAACAGTTGAACAATACACTAAACACAACAGAAGGTACCGTTAAAACCTTGTGGAGACAGGTGAAACAGTTGAACAATACACTAAACACAACAGAAGGTACCGTTAAAACCTTGTGAAGACAGGTGAAACAGTTGAACAATACACTAAACATAACAGAAGGTACCGTTAAAACCTTGTGGAGACAGGTGAAACAGTTGAACAATACACTAAACACAACAGAAGGTACCGTTAAAACCTTGTGGAGACAGGTGAAACAGTTGAACAATACACTAAACATAACAGAAGGTACCGTTAAAACCTTGTGAGAGACAGGTGAAACAGTTGAACAATACACTAAACATAACAGAAGGTACCGTTAAAAGTTGAACCTAAACATGAAGGTGTTAAAAACCTTGTGAGACAGGTGAAACAGTTGAACAATACACTAAACATAACAGAAGGTACCGTTAAAAACCTGTGACAGTTGAACAATACACTAAACACCTTGTGGAGACAGGTGAAACAGTTGAACAATACACTAAACATAACAGAAGGTACCGTTAAAAACCTGGTGAAGACAGGTGAAACAGTTGAACAATACACTAAACACAACAGAAGGTACCGTTAAAACCTTGTGAAGACAGGTGAAACAGTTGAACAATACACTAAACATAACAGAAGGTACCGTTAAAAACCTTGTGGAGACAGGTGAAACAGTTGAACAATACACTAAACATAACAGAAGGTACCGTTAAATAACATGTGAAGACAGGTGAAACAGAGGAACAATACACTAAAGACAACAGAAGGTACCGTTAAAAACCTTGTGAAGACAGGTGAAACAGTTGAACAATACACTAAACACAACAGAAGGTACCGTTAAAAACCTTGTGAAGACAGGTGAAACAGTTGAACAATACACTAAACACAACAGAAGGTACCGTTAAAAACCTGGTGAAGACAGGTGAAACAGTTGAACAATACACTAAACATAACAGAAGGTACCGTTAAAACCTTGTGGAGACAGGTGAAACAGTTGAACAATACACTAAACACAACAGAAGGTACCGTTAAAACCTTGTGGAGACAGGTGAAACAGTTGAACAATACACTAAACATAACAGAAGGTACCGTTAAAACCTTGTGAAGACAGGTGAAACAGTTGAACAATACACTAAACACAACAGAAGGTACCGTTAAAAACCTTGTGAAGACAGGTGAAACAGTTGAACAATACACTAAACACAACAGAAGGTACCGTTAAAACCTTGTGAAGACAGGTGAAACAGTTGAACAATACACTAAACACAACAGAAGGTACCGTTAAAACCTTGTGAAGACAGGTGAAACAGTTGAACAATACACTAAACACAACAGAAGGTACCGTTAAAAACCTTGTGGAGACAGGTGAAACAGTTGAACAATACACTAAACACAACAGAAGGTACCGTTAAAACCTTGTGAAGACAGGTGAAACAGTTGAACAATACACTAAACACAACAGAAGGTACCGTTAAAAACCTTGAAACAGTTGAACAATGAAGGTACCGTTAAAACCTTGGTGAAACAGTTGAACAATACACTAAACATAACAGAAGGTACCGTTAAAAACCTTGTGAAGACAGGTGAAACAGTTGAACAATACACTAAACACAACAGAAGGTACCGTTAAAACCTTGTGGAGACAGGTGAAACAGTTGAACAATACACTAAACATAACAGAAGGTACCGTTAAAACCTTGTGAAGACAGGTGAAACAGTTGAACAATACACTAAACACAACAGAAGGTACCGTTAGAAGGTGAAACAGTTGAACAATACACTAAACACAACAGAAGGTACCGTTAAAACCTTGTGGAGACAGGTGAAACAGTTGAACAATACACTAAACATAACAGAAGGTACCGTTAAAAACCTGGTGAAGACAGGTGAAACAGTTGAACAATACACTAAACACAACAGAAGGTACCGTTAAAACCTTGTGAAGACAGGTGAAACAGTTGAACAATACACTAAACACAACAGAAGGTACCGTTAAAACCTTGTGAAGACAGGTGAAACAGTTGAACAATACACTAAACATAACAGAAGGTACCGTTAAAACCTGGTGAAGACAGGTGAAACAGTTGAACAATACACTAAACATAACAGAAGGTACCGTTAAAACCCACTAAACATGTGTTAAAACCTTGTGGAGACAGGTGAAACAGTTGAACAATACACTAAACATAACAGAAGGTACCGTTAAAACCTGGTGAGACAGGTGAAACAGTTGAACAATACACTAAACACAACAGAAGGTACCGTTAAAACCTGTGGAGACAGGTGAAACAGTTGAACAATACACTAAACACAACAGAAGGTACCGTTAAAACCTTGTGAAGACAGGTGAAACAGTTGAACAATACACTAAACACAACAGAAGGTACCGTTAAAAACCTTGTGGAGACAGGTGAAACAGTTGAACAATACACTAAACACAACAGAAGGTACCGTTAAAAACCTTGTGAAGACAGGTGAAACAGTTGAACAATACACTAAACACAACAGAAGGTACCGTTAAAACCTTGTGAAGACAGGTGAAACAGTTGAACAATACACTAAACATAACAGAAGGTACCGTTAAAACCTTGTGAAGACAGGTGAAACAGTTGAACAATACACTAAACATAACAGAAGGTACCGTTAAAACCTTGTGAAGACAGGTGAAACAGTTGAACAATACACTAAACACAACAGAAGGTACCGTTAAAAACCTGTGAAGACAGGTGAAACAGTTGAACAATACACTAAACATAACAGAAGGTACCATTAAAAACCTGGTGCAGACAGGTGAAACAGTTGAACAATACACTAAACACAACAGAAGGTACCGTTGAAAACCTTGTGGAGACAGGTGAAACAGTTGAACAATACACTAAACATAACAGAAGGTACCGTTAAAAACCTTGTGAAGACAGGTGAAACAGTTGAACAATACACTAAACACAACAGAAGGTACCGTTAAAACCTTGTGAAGACAGGTGAAACAGTTGAACAATACACTAAACACAACAGAAGGTACCGTTAAAACCTTGTGGAGACAGGTGAAACAGTTGAACAATACACTAAACATAACAGAAGGTACCGTTAAAACCTTGTGAAGACAGGTGAAACAGTTGAACAATACACTAAACACAACAGAAGGTACCGTTAAAACCTTGTGAAGACAGGTGAAACAGTTGAACAATACACTAAACATAACAGAAGGTACCGTTAAAACCTTGTGAAGACAGGTGAAACAGTTGAACAATACACTAAACATAACAGAAGGTACCGTTAAAAACCTTGTGGAGACAGGTGAAACAGTTGAACAATACACTAAACATAACAGAAGGTAACACTAAACATAACAGAAGGTACCGTTAAAACCTTGTGAAGACAGGTGAAACAGTTGAACAATACACTAAACACAACAGAAGGTACCGTTAAAACCTTGTGAAGACAGGTGAAACAGTTGAACAATACACTAAACACAACAGAAGGTACCGTTAAAACCTTGTGGAGACAGGTGAAACAGTTGAACAATACACTAAACATAACAGAAGGTACCGTTAAAAACCTGGTGAAGACAGGTGAAACAGTTGAACAATACACTAAACACAACAGAAGGTACCGTTAAAACCTTGAACAATACACTAAACACAACAGAAGGTGAAGACAGGTGAAACAGTTGAACAATACACTAAACACAACAGAAGGTACCGTTAAAACATGAAACAGAACAATACACTAAACATAACAGAAGTACCGTTAAAACCTGGTGAAGACAGGTGAAACAGTTGAACAATACACTAAACACAACAGAAGGTACCGTTAAAACCTTGTGGAGACAGGTGAAACAGTTGAACAATACACTAAACATAACAGAAGGTACCGTTAAAAACCTGGTGAAGACAGGTGAAACAGTTGAACAATACACTAAACATAACAGAAGGTACCGTTAAAAACCTTGTGGAGACAGGTGAAACAGTTGAACAATACACTAAACATAACAGAAGGTACCGTTAAAACAGACAGGTGAAACAGTTGAACAATACACTAAACACAACAGAAGGTACCGTTAAAACCTTGTGAAGACAGGTGAAACAGTTGAACAATACACTAAACACAACAGAAGGTACCGTTAAAACCTTGTGAAGACAGGTGAAACAGTTGAACAATACACTAAACATGAAAGAAGGTACCGTTAAAATACCTAAACATAACAGGTGAAACAGTTGAACAATACACTAAACACAACAGAAGGTACCGTTAAAACCTTGTGGAGACAGGTGAAACAGTTGAACAATACACTAAACACAACAGAAGGTACCGTTAAAAACCTTGTGAAGACAGGTGAAACAGTTGAACAATACACTAAACATAACAGAAGGTACCGTTAAAAACCTTGTGAAGACAGGTGAAACAGTTGAACAATACACTAAACATAACAGAAGGTACCATTAAAAACCTTGACAGGTGAAACAGTTGAACAATACACTAAACACAACAGAAGGTACCGTTAAAACCTTGTGAAGACAGGTGAAACAGTTGAACAATACACTAAACATAACAGAAGGTACCGTTAAAAACCTGGTGAAGACTGAAACAGTTGTACACTAAACACAACAGAGACAGGTGAAACAGTTGAACAATACACTAAACACAACAGAAGGTACCGTTAAAACCTGGTGAAGACAGGTGAAACAGTTGAACAATACACTAAACATAACAGAAGGTACCGTTAAAAACCTTGTGAAGACAGGTGAAACAGTTGAACAATACACTAAACACAACAGAAGGTACCGTTAAAACCTTGTGAAGACAGGTGAAACAGTTGAACAATACACTAAACATAACAGAAGGTACCGTTAAAACCTTGTGGAGACAGGTGAAACAGTTGAACAATACACTAAACACAACAGAAGGTAACAGAAGGTACCGTTAAAAACCTTGTGAAGACAGGTGAAACAGTTGAACAATACACTAAACATAACAGAAGGTACCGTTAAAACCTTGTGAAGACAGGTGAAACAGTTGAACAATACACTAAACACAACAGAAGGTACCGTTAAAACCTTGTGAAGACAGGTGAAACAGTTGAACAATACACTAAACACAACAGAAGGTACCGTTAAAACCTTGTGGAGACAGGTGAAACAGTTGAACAATACACTAAACACAACAGAAGGTACCGTTAAAACCTTGACAGGTGAAACAGTTGAACAATACACTAAACACAACAGAAGGTACCGTTAAAACCCTTGTGAAGACAGGTGAAACAGTTGAACAATACACTAAACATAACAGAAGGTACCGTTAAAACCTTGTGAAGACAGGTGAAACAGTTGAACAATACACTAAACATAACAGAAGGTACCGTTAAAACCTTGTGGAGACAGGTGAAACAGTTGAACAATACACTAAACATAACAGAAGGTACCGTTAAAAACATTGTGGAGACAGGTGCAACAGTTGAACAATACACTAAACATAACAGAAGGTACCGTTAAAACCCTTGTGAAGACAGGTGAAACAGTTGAACAATACACTAAACATAACAGAAGGTACCGTTAAAACCTTGTGAAGACAGGTGAAACAGTTGAACAATACACTAAACACAACAGAAGGTACCGTTAAAACCTTGTGAAGACAGGTGAAACAGTTGAACAATACACTAAACATAACAGAAGGTACCGTTAAAAAACCTTGTGGAGACAGGTGAAACAGTGGAACAATACACTAAACACAACAGAAGGTACCGTTAAAACCTTGTGAAGACAGGTGAAACAGTTGAACAATACACTAAACACAACAGAAGGTACCGTTAAAAACCTTGTGAAGACAGGTGAAACAGTTGAACAATACACTAAACATAACAGAAGGTACCGTTAAAAACCTTGTGAAGACAGGTGAAACAGTTGAACAATACACTAAACACAACAGAAGGTACCGTTAAAAACCTTGTGGAGACAGGTGAAACAGTTGAACAATACACTAAACACAACAGAAGGTACCGTTAAAAACCTTGTGGAGACAGGTGAAACAGTTGAACAATACACTAAACACAACAGAAGGTACCGTTAAAACCTTGTGAAGACAGGTGAAACAGTTGAACAATACACTAAACATAACAGAAGGTACCGTTAAAACCTTGTGAAGACAGGTGAAACAGTTGAACAATACACTAAACACAACAGAAGGTACCGTTAAAAACCTTGTGGAGACAGGTGAAACAGTTGAACAATACACTAAACATAACAGAAGGTACCGTTAAAAACCATGTGAAGACAGCTGAAACAGTGGAACAATACACTAAACATAAAGAAGGTACCGTTAAAAACCTTGTGGAGACAGGTGAAACAGTTGAACAATACACTAAACATAACAGAAGGTACCGTTAAAAACCTTGTGAAGACAGGTGAAACAGTTGAACAATACACTAAACACAACAGAAGGTACCGTTAAAAACCTTGTGAAGACAGGTGAAACAGTTGAACAATACACTAAACATAACAGAAGGTACCGTTAAAAACCTTGTGTGAAGACAGGTGAAACAGTTGAACAATACACTAAACATAACAGAAGGTACCGTTAAAACCTTGTGAAGACAGGTGAAACAGTTGAACAATACACTAAACACAACAGAAGGTACCGTTAAAAACCTTGTGTGAAACAGTTGAACAATACACTAAACATAACAGAAGGTACCGTTAAAACCTTGTGAAGACAGGTGAAACAGTTGAACAATACACTAAACATAACAGAAGGTACCGTTAAAACCTTGTGGAGACAGGTGAAACAGTTGAACAATACACTAAACATAACAGAAGGTACCGTTAAAAAGACCTTGGAAGGTGAAGACAGGTGAAACAGTTGAACAATACACTAAACACAACAGAAGGTACCGTTAAAAACCTGGTGAAGACAGGTGAAACAGTTGAACAATACACTAAACACAACAGAAGGTACCGTTAAAACCTTGTGAAGACAGGTGAAACAGTTGAACAATACACTAAACATAACAGAAGGTACCGTTAAAACCTTGTGGAGACAGGTGAAACAGTTGAACAATACACTAAACATAACAGAAGGTACCGTTAAAACCTTGTGAAGACAGGTGAAACAGTTGAACAATACACTAAACACAACAGAAGGTACCGTTAAAACCTTGTGTGAAGACAGGTGAAACAGTTGAACAATACACTAAACACAACAGAAGGTACCGTTAAAAACCTTGTGGAGACAGGTGAAACAGTTGAACAATACACTAAACATAACAGAAGGTACCGTTAAAACCTTGTGAAGACAGGTGAAACAGTTGAACAATACACTAAACACAACAGAAGGTACCGTTAAAACCTTGTGGAGACAGGTGAAACAGTTGAACAATACACTAAACAGAAGGTACCGTTAAAACAGAAGGTACCGTTAAAACCCTTGTGAAGACAGGTGAAACAGTTGAACAATACACTAAACACAACAGAAGGTACCGTTAAAACCATGTGAAGACAGGTGAAACAGTTGAACAATACACTAAACACAACAGAAGGTACCGTTAAAAACCTTGTGAAGACAGGTGAAACAGTTGAACAATACACTAAACACAACAGAAGGTACCGTTAAAAACCTTGTGAAGACAGGTGAAACAGTTGAACAATACACTAAACATAACAGAAGGTACCGTTAAAAACCTTGTGGAGACAGGTGAAACAGTTGAACAATACACTAAACACAACAGAAGGTACCGTTAAATACCATGTGAAGACAGGTGAAACAGTTGAACAATACACTAAACACAACAGAAGGTACCGTTAAAACCTTGTGGAGACAGGTGAAACAGTTGAACAATACACTAAACATAACAGAAGGTACCGTTAAAACCCTTGTGTGAAACAGTTGAACAATACACTAAACATAACAGAAGGTACCGTTAAAAACCTTGTGAAGACAGGTGAAACAGTTGAACAATACACTAAACATAACAGAAGGTACCGTTAAAACCTTGTGAAGACAGGTGAAACAGTTGAACAATACACTAAACATAACAGAAGGTACCGTTAAAAACCTTGTGAAGACAGGTGAAACAGTTGAACAATACACTAAACATAACAGATGGTACCATTAAAACCTTGTGAAGACAGGTGAAACAGTTGAACAATACACTAAACATAACAGAAGGTACCGTTAAAACCTGGTGAAGACAGGTGAAACAGTTGAACAATACACTAAACACAACAGAAGGTACCGTTGAAAACCTTGTGGAGACAGGTGAAACAGTTGAACAATACACTAAACATAACAGAAGGTACCGTTTAAAACCTTGTGGAGACAGGTGAAAACCTTGTGAAGACAGGTGAAACAGTTGAACAATACACTAAACACAACAGAAGGTACCGTTAAAAACCTTGTGGAGACAGGTGAAACAGTTGAACAATACACTAAACATAACAGAAGGTACCGTTAAAAACCTTGTGAAGACAGGTGAAACAGTTGAACAATACACTAAACATAACAGAAGGTACCGTTAAAAACCTGGTGAAGACAGGTGAAACAGTTGAACAATACACTAAACACAACAGAAGGTACCGTTAAAAACCTTGTGGAGACAGGTGAAACAGTTGAACAATACACTAAACACAACAGAAGGTACCGTTAAAACCAGGTGAAACAGTTGAACAATACACTAAACACAACAGAAGGTAGACAGGGTGAAACAGTTGAACAATACACTAAACATAACAGAAGGTACCGTTAAAACCTTGTGAAGACAGGTGAAACAGTTGAACAATACACTAAACACAACAGAAGGTACCGTTAAAAACCTTGTGGAGACAGGTGAAACAGTTGAACAATACACTAAACATAACAGAAGGTACCGTTAAAAACCTTGTGGAGACAGGTGAAACAGTTGAACAATACACTAAACACAACAGAAGGTACCGTTAAAAACCTGGTGAAACAGATGAAACAGTTGAACAATACACTAAACATAACAGAAGGTACCGTTAAAACCTGGTGAAGACAGGTGAAACAGTTGAACAATACACTAAACATAACAGAAGGTACCGTTAAAACCTTGTGGAGACAGGTGAAACAGTTGAACAATACACTAAACATAACAGAAGGTACCGTTAAAACCTTGTGAAGACAGGTGAAACAGTTGAACAATACACTAAACATAACAGAAGGTACCGTTAAAACCTTGTGAAGACAGGTGAAACAGTTGAACAATACACTAAACACAACAGAAGGTACCGTTAAAAACCTTGTGGAGACAGGTGAAACAGTTGAACAATACACTAAACACAACAGAAGGTACCGTTAAAAACCTTGTGAAGACAGGTGAAACAGTTGAACAATACACTAAACATAACAGAAGGTACCGTTAAAACCTTGTGAAGACAGGTGAAACAGTTGAACAATACACTAAACATAACAGAAGGTACCGTTAAAACCCTTGTGAAGACAGGTGAAACAGTTGAACAATACACTAAACACAACAGAAGGTACCGTTAAAACCTTGTGAAAACAGGTGAAACAGTTGAACAATACACTAAACATAACAGAAGGTACCGTTAAAAACCTGGTGAAGACAGGTGAAACAGTTGAACAATACACTAAACACAACAGAAGGTACCGTTAAAAACCTTGTGGAGACAGGTGAAACAGTTGAACAATACACTAAACATAACAGAAGGTACCGTTAAAAACCTGGTGAAGACAGGTGAAACAGTTGAACAATACACTAAACACAACAGAAGGTACCGTT
>NC_134827.1:107137131-107219988 GCF_004210375.1 Tachypleus tridentatus
AAAAAAAAAAAACTTATGTAGACATCTTAATTAACACACACCGTTATAAACTAACGTTCAACAAATAACGAAATACAACTTACCTATAAGACGCATAAAAAAGTAGTTGTTTTGCTTCGTGAACCCTCATTGGTTCCTTACTATCTGAAAGGAGTGACGTCACTTGCGTGAGAAACTGGCAGATGTCTGTCGGTTTTAAAAACGTACACACATTAACAAGCTCGTGCTGAAACCTATTTTACATCCTAACGTGAGATAATTGTTATATTATTTTTTTTCACAATATTCTAAACATTATTTACCGCTTATTATATCACAATACTCAGGCAGCTAATAAACAGACTTCAACAATATAACACTATTGGCACTGTAGTAAATTTTAACATGTTACAGAATTAACATCGTAGCAAATCTAAAAAAGTGATGTGTGTTTTCATCCATATTATCGATCTATTTTAACCACAACAAAATTGACCAGTTTGTGGTTCACCATCTTTTCATTTAAGCACAGTAAATATTTTAGATGATCACGCACTACTAGATAACAGCATGTTTCTCCAAATCCAACACAATGTGGTTAGGTAAGCACACAAACACACACAAATAATATGCACTCTCTAAACCATACCGTTAAAGACTAAACTACTGTTGTGTAAAACTTGCTGCCAACACTAACTGAAAATAAGTTTTCTGTTGCTTAAAATAATTAAAGGTCAATAAAAGGTCACAATAATTATGGTTCGTTTCACATTTCCAAAATGTTTCCGTAACTTACATTCCTCTATATAACGTTTTTATTATTATTACTATTTTGAACTTGGTCGACTCAACGATTTTCTCAAATAAACACTGATATTTTATTCTTTTAATGAACAGTTGGTGTTTGGTTATTAACAATTGTTTTAACATTTAATCTAGTTCAATAAAATATCTTCCTAAAATTATACTTGGTTCGTAGTGTAGTAACACTAATTAACCATCTTATTTCATATTTCAGGTACTTATTATTATCGCGCATTAATCACACAGTTTGTTTTCGTAACTTATTTATTTAAAGCGTGCACTTATTCTTGAATGACCATATTTTCTAATTATACGTTTTAGTAGCACGTATTTAAAGAGTTTGTTGGGTAAAAATCCTTAAATAACAGTTTTTATTAAAACATATTTCCAAACGAGAAATTCAATAATTGACAGCAGAAATACCATTAATTTAAAACCTATATGACGGTTTTGTACAAATTTATTGTATCTTGACATAACCTATAATTTCATATTTTTATAGCGCCCTCGTACGGAGAAAGATATTCTTGACCAACTGCCAAACAAAGAGACAACGTTTGATGTAGTACTTGCTATGCGCATGTTAAGCACCAAAGCCACCAAGTCTTTGGGTGACTTTGAAGTTCGATACCTCTTTGATCCTTCCGACGTGGAGGCACATAGAGAGTAAGTTGCTTGGAAACGAATTTTTGAAAACACAACAGACCTACTGGTAAATCCTGGTTGTCCCATCCTCCAATAAAAGAGAAAAAAACAATAAAGTCATTAGACATGCAGCTCTAGCGTTTGTATGGCAAAGTAGATATAATAAGAGCATTCATTAATGTTACGTCATGTCGTATCTACCCAACCCAATATATTTTTGAGAGAAAAAAAATAAAGTATTGCTTAATAACGGTCAATCATATACAACTTTTCAATAATATATTCTCTCTATCCAAATGGTAACGTCCAGGTGTAGTGTTAATAATCCAGTTGTATACAGTTTCATTCATGTGAACAGGAAAAGGTAAAAATAAGATTTCCAAGTCCAATGTATCCATTACTTCGAATATCCAGTAATTTATTTGTCATGAGTTTTTTAACATTTTACCATCAAGTACAAAGTTAACAACTAACAGATGATATTGAATTAACAGTTGCGGTTAAACAAACTCGAAACTTATGTTTAATCAAAACAAAATTAAGACCACCTTCATTAAAAAAAAAAAAGATGACTAACCATTATTCAATGTAAGTTTTATTATCATTTGTCGAACCCACGTCATGACAAAGTGTTTGACTTAAGATCATACAGAAGATAGAAATCAATTAGTCAATGGCCATGGTGTTTGACTTAAGGTCAACTATAAGATAAAACCAATCAGTCAGTGACCATAGTGTTTGACTTGGATAAAAAACCAATTAGTTAATGACCAAAGTTATAACTATAACTTAAGTTCTGATATTTCATTAAGAAATGGACTGTTCCAACGAGAGACACATTTTGTAGTTTGTTTTCTTTAACTAATCATTTTGTCTAAGCAACTTTAAACAACTGAAGAGAAATTCCCAGTAATTTGACATCCATCGTGTTATACCAAAATTGAAAGGGCATTCTACAAGATTTCTCGAAACTCCAACCAAATAAACTTTTAGTTTTGAAATGACAAAAGTATCAAGTCCGATAAAAAATATAGCAATATAAACAGATAAGTAACAGTTTGATATGAATAGTTTTGAAAAGCTGTTTTTGTCTTTCCTTTCAGGTTTGTGGAGGAGCTTAAAAACATCAGCGAAAAAATTAAAAAACGGAACGAGACCCGAAAGTGTGCCTACACGTGGCTCGATCCAGAGATAATCCCTAATTCAGTGGCAATTTGATATTCCACACAGGGATTGTTCCCAAGTTTTAATAACAGCAGGGATTGTTCCCAAGTTTTAATAGAAGCTTTCTTTCTTGAGGAAAATATTTTATTCTTTATCATTATCAATACTATTTTTCGCGGCTTTATTATTTTTATTTCTGGGGCTGTTGTTGGGGGGAAGGGGTACCATATTAGAACTAAATAGTTCCTAAATCTATATATTGATTATTATAATGAATGTGAGTGGGGGAATATACATGAAACTGTGTTTATTTCACTCAGAAAAGAAAAAAAAACATCTTGGCCAATAGGAAGCATTTATGACACAAAGTTCTATTTTATTATAGAGGGCGTTACGTGTAGTTTTTAAAATAAAATTAATGCGGTGTATATAACCTATTATTATTGTTGGATTCGCCTACCTTGTGGCACTGGGGTAAGTCTGAGGGCTTATAACACTAGAAATCGGGTTCCGATAACATGGTAGGCACAGCACCGTTGTGTACCTTTGTGCTAAATAACAAACAGAAACTATTGCTTGATTTTGTCAACATATTAAAATGCATGCGATTATCAAAATCAGATATGTAATTTTCATGCGTTTTGAAACACGTTTCTACATAAACCTAAATATATTTTGTCTGACGCTGGCTTTTAGAATATATTAGAAAGAGTTGGTGGTTTGATAATTTGATGTTAATGTGCAGTGTAGGTAAACATTTCTACCCACATTAGGACAAATTATTCTAATTTATATATTCTCAACGCAAACCAAAACGTTGCAACTTTGTTCCATCCAGTCCTATCTATTTAGGAACTTTTAACTCTGTAGATATAATGAAAATATATTAATTTAGCTACCTCTTTTATTAGTCAATTACAAGATAATATGGGCTTAAGTTTTGCCCTCCCTTCACTCTCGAAACGTGACCCCCCCCCGTAGTTTGGTTAAGAAGAGAAACAAAATAAAAAATTTGTTTTAACAATGGAAACAGTCCTTCTCAGCTAGAACACTGGCTTTACCAGATAATTTGATCATAACAGTGTAATACTCTAGATGCGAAGAGTCGAGAAACGTGGCATTAACACGTTCTCATCAATAAAGAGGCTTAGGGTTTATCCCTAAAATGCAAGGCTCGATAAGAGACGGTTTAAAATTATCAGTCTGGTCAATACCACTAGATAAACTCCGTAGAACTTGTATCCCACTATGGGGAATACCATTAGATGAATCCTCAGAACTTGTATGATTTCGGGGTTAGTTTATTTTGCGGCGAATAGTTATCAGAACTACATAACCTAACAACCAAACTAGTTTGCGCTTAACTTTGTCCACAAAACTCCTGTCGTGAACATAATTATAGTTTTGTGACGTAGGTCGCATGAAATTATATTTTACGTGTTGGAGATTCGCGATACTCAAAAAGGACGAAGTGCCTTTTGATTAAGTTTTATTTTACGATACCTGTTAACGTTTAACGTGTTAAAAGTGTGTTATATTAAAAAGTAATTCTAACTAATATACAGAGTTTGCTTTTTATTGTTTTTTCAAAACGTTTTGGTGAAGGAAACTTGTAAGGCTATAGAAATAAATGTACGTATACTTCTATACATATAGAAAGGATATTTCTTTTGGTAAATACGGTTCATTTAAATTATGAAATTTTCTGTTCATTGTAAATAAAATAATAAATAATTCTACGTGGCTTTCAAGTGTCATGTATCGAACACCTTGTTTTTATTTCAGGAAACTGGAAAGTTCAAACATTTATTTCGGACTCAATTAATTCGCAAGTGTAACCTAACTCTCATGATATTAACTCTCTCAACAACTATTTTGAAGTGGAATAAACTTCAACAGAAATAACGAAATATTAATATGTTTACAAGTGAAGTATCGCGTACGAAAATATTCATGACGAATAACAGCTTCAAAAGAAAATGATAAAACATAAACTCTGATAAATATCTTGTGTGATGTCACATGTAAAGGTCCAATTACACGTTTAGGTTCATTAAATTACATTTTTACTCTTTTTTTCAATTTTAAAAAACAAAAGATAAATTCAACATATATATATATATATTTTTTACTTTGTTTTACTGACTTTCACAACACGTGCGTAGGTTTAATAAACGTATGGACAGTACACCGTTTTACGGATTCTGGGAATACTTGTTAAAATTTGTTTATATACATTTTATACTGTTTTAACCACTTACTGAAAGCGATTACACTACAAGCCCTCGAGAACCAGGACTGGATTTAGAAAAGTTCAAAGGTGACCTTTGTTCAGGGCTCAAGTTAAAATACACAAATACTTTGTTTTTAATATCCCTTATTCAAAGTTTGAAATCCAAACCACTTGCCCTGTAATCACGCTAATTAAAGGTAAAAAAACATCTCCAAGATTAACTAAACTGTACAGTAACACGAGAGGACGCTCAATTAATCTCAATCGGTACTGTGGGGGGTCTGGTTCCTTATTCCATCTATTACTAAAGTAAGACCACAGCTTATGCTAGAGGAGAACGAGTGGTTCACGTACCAGGCTGCTAACTGTAAAGGTATGCACATTCGAGCCGTTCAATACTTTCAGCTGTTGGTGCATCATAAGAGTGACATGGATCCTCTTATTCGGTCTAATACCCTAGTTATAGCAGATACTGATAACTATTTGCAGTTCCTTTGGTCAGTAGTTCAAAAGAATAGACGGCTCTATCCCAAAATCACTGGCAAGTGTCGCGTAAGGTGCTCATTTCGGGTTGAAGACAACCCTAAATATCACAACTGATGAACCGACCACAGACAATTACATTTTTTTAACCACATATCCACTGATCTGTTATTCATCACACTATTAAATTCAGTGTCTTTCGTGAAATCAAGTACGAATAACTGTACAATTAATCGACTGTAAATCCCCGATAACCATAGTTTATCAGAGAATGACACAATCTGCGAGAATGGCTGAAGAATTCGATGTATTAGTCACGTGACACGAGCACGCAAAGACGTATTATCACAGAATGTGTATACGTTTGTTGAAAGAAAGGCACAGTTTTGAATTTCGCACAAAGCTGCACGACGGCTATCTGCGCTAGCCGTCCCTAATTTAGCAGTGAAAGACTAGAGGGAAGGCAGCTAGTCATCACCACCCACCGCCAACTCTTGGGCCACTCTTTTACCAACGAATAGTGAAATTGATCGTAACATTTGTAAAAGGGTGAAAGGGCGATCATGTTTGGTGCGACCGGGATTCGAACCCGCGATCCTCGGATTACGAGTTGAACGCCTTAACACGCTTGGCCGTGCCGGGCCTTGTTGAAAGAAAAACACAGTTTTTCTTTTCGTTGCGTTAGAGAACAAAGAATAAAACTTAGTTGTGGACTAGGCTGGATTCAGGGTTTATTGACCCCACGCTTTTCAACTTATACAGGTCCCCTCGAGACAGAGCCTCTGCGTGCAATACATTTACAGTGACAACTTGAAGATACCTAATTAGTGAGAGGCCCTAGATTTCAGCACGGTATACCCATGCCTTAATCCGGGGTTGTTCGTGGACAATTGTCACGACAGAACAAATAACATTCAGCATACGTTTAACTGTTGTTCCTTGAATAGTGGTCGAGACTTTAAAAGTCACGAAATGTAAAATAAAAGTTTGAATTCGAGATATACCGAACTAAGCATAATATTCGACATTCATGTTTTGTTTTGATTGTTGTTGTTTTTTCATGACTGTAAAATTAACCCCTCTGTGTTGCATTTCGTGACTCAAATTACGGTTTTTTATTGTCTAATAAATCATTAAAACCAGTGCACTAACACAAAGCTGTATTTTTTAGCTGATATAACAGTATTGCAGTAAAAATAATATTAAAACGCCGAACGAAACAATGAAAACACTTATTTTTCAAAATTTTATTGGAAAAAATGCGATCTTGTTAAAAACAGAATGACACGAACAAAAGAAAATTGCTTTGGAAAAAACGTGGTGAATTAACAAAACTTCCAAAGATTGATCTGAACATAACACACTGTAAAGTCTGCAGTCTAGATTCAAT
Organism: Tachypleus tridentatus; assembly: GCF_004210375.1. Classification (NCBI taxonomy): domain Eukaryota; kingdom Metazoa; phylum Arthropoda; class Merostomata; order Xiphosura; family Limulidae; genus Tachypleus; species Tachypleus tridentatus. The sequence goes on from NC_134827.1 coordinate 107,143,830, forward strand.
TGTCAACATCATATCATAGACCCTGTTACAATGACCTCACATACACAGCTGACCAAAATCTTAAGGCCAATGAACATAAAGAAAAAATATACATTTTACGTTGTTAGACTCAACCACTTATTTGAGTAGAGCTTCGAAATATGAAAATAAGAAAAGGGAAAATAGAAATAAAAACTTTTTTAGCGTTTAATAAGGAAAATGTGAACACTATGAAATTAGCCTAAATACTAGCTGGTCAAAAGTTTAAGACCATACTGAAACGAAGCGTTAATCGGTAAACACGCAAAGAAATTTAGTTATTTGTGTTTAAGCATTAGCGTTGTCAAATCTCCCACTGATATCTCTTGTGTTACACTGGGTAAAAACATGGCAAAGGCTAAAAGTTGACAGAGTTTGAATGTGGCAGAATTGTCGAGCTGCAAAAGCAAGGTCTCTCTCAACGTGCCATCGCTGGTGAGATTGGGTGTAGTAAAACTGCTGTTGCAAATTTCTTAAAAGACCCTGAGGGATACGGAACGAGAATTTAAAGTGGTCGGCCCAAGAAAATTGCGCCGGCGTTGAGCAGGAAGATTCGACGGGTTGTCCGGCAAGACACCGGCCAATCGTTGAACCAGATTAAGGTCCTTACGGACGCAGAATGCAGCTCAACAACAATAAGACGGTATCTACGAGAGAAAGGTTTTAAAAACCGTAAACATCTTCAAAGGCTACGCCTCCTTCCACACCACGAAACAACTCGGGTCAACTTTGCTGAGAAGCACCAAACATGGGACACAGAAAAGTGGACGAAGGTTTTGTTCTCTGATGAGAAAAAATTAACTTGGATGGTCCAGATGGCTTCCAACGTTATTGGCACGATAAGGATATCCCACCGGAGATATTTTCTACACGACACAGTGGAGGAGATTCAATCATGATCTGGGGTGCTTTCTCCTTCCATGGAACAATGGAGCTTCATGTTATACAGGAGTGTCAAACAGCAGCTGGCTACATTGACATGTTGGAGAGAACATCCTTATTGACTGAAGGCCCTCGCTTGTGCGGAAATAACTGGATCTTTCAGCAGGACAACGCTGCAATCCACAATGCCCGCAGGACAAAGAACTTTTTTCATGGTGAATAACGTGACTCTTTTGAACCATTCAGCGTGTTCGCCCAAACTGAACCCCACTGAAAATATTTAGGGGTAGATGGCAAGGGAAGTCTATGGAAATGAACGTCAATTCCAAACAGTGCATGATCTTCGTGAAGCCATCTTCACCACTTGGAATAACATTCCAGCCAGCCTTCTGCAAACGCTTATATCGACCATGCCAAAGCGAATGTTTGCAGTTATTCACAATGACGGTCTTGCAACTCACTACTGAGATCTCTTGTTGGGCATTTCCTACCCTGTTTAGGACTTCATTTTGGTATGGCCTTAAACTTTTTTGACCAGCGAGTATTTATACTAATTTCATAGTGTTCACATTTTCCCAATTAAATGCTAAAAAAGTTTGTTTTTTTTCACTTTTCTTATTTTAATCTTTCGAAACTCTACTCAAATAAGTGGTTGAGTCTAACAACGTAAAATGCATATTTTTCTTTATGTTCATTGACGTTAAGATCTTAGCCAACAGTGCATGTCATTTATTACTTGTGTGTTAAATAAAACGTTAACACAAATAACACTTGAAAAGTAAAGAAGTGGTCAAGAATCTTAATTTGAAGCGTTTGAACATGACCATTATGGTAACTAACTTAAAAGAAATCGAATCCATACTGACTGAGTGCAATGCACCACAAAGAGCATAGTCACGTTTAATAAAACCACAGTGACTAAACACTTCAATAAGTAACAGTTCATGTATATATCCAATTCTTAATAAAAACGACAAAATTAATTATGAAGAAAATAGTTTGTTCTTTGTGTTAAGCCTAATTTGAAGGATATTATTTTTTTAGAGCAGCACCAAATAACTAACCGTCTCATGATATAAATGAACAAACGTGAGCTGGATGGAAACAAGATTTTGAAGTGGGTCCAACCTTAACTCTTTATTTTAAAAAAGTGCAAAATTCTGTTGAATCAACAGTTAAGTGTGTGTGTGCCCGTCCGTCCGTCCACTGGGAATATTTTTCAGAACAAAACATCTCTTATGAGTTTTAATTTTTGTAACCTACTTAATATTAAACGTATATTTAACTGGGCATGATCAATTATAATTTGTTTTACACACATGTCACATAGCTGTAGGATGGTTTCATTAAACAGCATTTTTTTTAATCTTAGCGAGTTATAATAGCGACATTTAAAACCTACAAATATTTCCACAATTTATTGAATTAAAATCCGTTTATTAAATTTGTGCCTATTGGATTTTTTTTTTCACATTTAACATTGTTATTGGTGCTATTTTTCTCAAAGTGCATTAATTAATACTAGACACCCTTGACGTATATCAAATAATAAACGAATCGCCCAAGCAGTCCAGTTAAAAAATATATTATAAACTTATTACTTCACATAAAGTATTCAACAGAAATTTTAGTTTTACAAAAACTTAAGCCTAACAGAAGAAACGAAGTCGGCTGGTTAACCCTAACATTAGCGACAGTTTAACCTAAATCCAGATAATAACCTTTTGTTCGAAACGTCGAACTTAATATAGATTCACTTGTATATTATTTTGCAAAGGAAAGATCAAAACATACTTAAACTTGGAGCAAAACCACATCATGTGCCTAAACCTAAGGGATATTATGAATATTAAAGACTTGTATCTAATCACTTAAATGTTCATTTCCCAGTCTAACAGTCAAACTATTCTACTACGTAAACCTATAATAAACTAAAGGGAAACTACTACGCCTTTATTAATATCTGTCCAGAAAATGGTTGTTACTTACAGATTAAAAGGCTTAGGTCACACGCACTTGCTCCATTAGCCCTAGACACGTCGATATCGAATCTCGTCTGCTGACTTCTAATCGTTTTTAAACACGTCGACACTCCTATCTACGACGATTTGTCACTTCGATTCGTTCAGAACTTAAAAACTTGGCAGGATACGAAATATTTTTAAAGTAAAATATATTAAAACTGTCTCTATCTATAAAAATACTATATTGTTTATTAATAAAATAATTTAAGACCAAATTGTTGTTGTTTTTTTCTGTTTGGTATATTGTTCGTTAATCAAACAATACAACGACATATTTTTTATTTACCTGAAGATGACGTAAGATGGTCGAAACATTGTTATTTACTTTATTTTGGTAAAAGTATTAATTATTAAAACCCATACCAGCCGTCCTGGGATACATTTTTACTTCAAGTGGATTTATCGTCATCACGAACGACCGACAGATACTTTAATTTTCTTCTGGTTGCTAGATTTTTCAGTAATTCAACAAACCAACAAGGACTGTTGTTGAATTTGTTCTGACTGGTGAATTTATCAAATAAGTTAATACACTCTGAGAGTTTATTAAAATTGGTTATTCAAAAATTAAACAATTTAATACGACTTGAATGTTTAATTTTAGTGTTTGTTCAACATACAAACAATCTAATTACGAACAGGAGTTTATTCTGATTGAAACATATTTTCCACATACCAGAAATAAATCTTAAAACACGTGTATCATCCAAGTTTCCTGTCTCCTGCTCCTCATACAAAATTATCTTAAAGAGAAGCAACTGCTATCGTTTATTATTTACACTTCCACAGAATGAGGAGTGTAGGTGGGGGGGGGGGGGTATTAACCACAGGATCTGGGAAGATACAAGAGTCCCGCCAGAAATTAATAAAAAATGTTTAGTTTGAATTTCGTGCAAAGCTACACCAGGGGTATCTGCACTAGCCGTCCCTAATTTAGCAATATAAGACTAGATGGAAGGCAGCTAGTCATCATCACCCACCACCAACTCTTGGGCTACTCTTTTACCAACGAATAGTGGGATTGACTGTCACATTTAAACGTCCCCACGACTGAAAGGGCGAGCATGTTTAATGTGACGGGGATTCGATCCCACGACTTTCAGATTAGGAGTGGAGTGTCTTAACCACATGGCCAGATCGGGCCTAAGAGGAGAACATAAAACATAAACCAACTTCCAACACTTTGTATCACAAGTGAACAAAAAACGTAAAACATTTAATATGCCCAAATACTACCAGGATTAAAGTAAAACTTTGAGTGATATGCCATTTAAAATAATCAACTATAATTAAATCATAATGTGATTCAATATACAAACTCTCATTGGTGTATGTCTTTGTTATTGGTTTCAAAATTACAGTATATCACTTAAACTTTACACACTTTCTTCTCAGTTTGAGTGGAGAAGGGGTCAAACTGATCAATCACTTTGCTGCGCTTCCCAGATTTTTTTAAAAGTTTACCCAGAAAAATATGCGCTCTCAGTAGCCACTTGCACCGAGCAAGGCCCTAATTAATATGAAGATAGTGGGATACTTTTTACACTTATGAACTTGATATCAAAATGATTTAGTGTTGATATCTTGAGGAATAAATTTACGAACATCATCACACAGTAACAATGAATATCATCCACTGTCAAGATGTGGTTAGGCCCGGCATGGCCAAGCGTGTTAAGGCGTGCGACTCCTAATCCGCGGGTTCCAATCCCAGTACCACCAAACATGGTTGCCCTTTCACCCATGGGGTAGTTATAATTTTACGGTCAATCCCACTATTCATTGGTAAAAGAGTAGTCAAAGAGTTGGCGGTGGGTGGTGAAGACTAGCTGTCTTCCCTCTAGTCTTACACTGCTAAATTATGAACGGCTAGCGCAGATAGCCCTCGTGTAGCTTTGCGCGAAATTGAAAACAAACAAACAAACAAGATGTGGTTGTTCCTCCTTTGAAATTATCTTGAGAAACTCCAAAGAAAATTCTGCAATAGACATCTAGTCACCTTTCAAAAATGTTGTGGGTTAAGAAAGAGTTGAATTGCTAAAGGGTAGACGCTTTTGAATCTGCGCAGTCAACTTTATCAGAAACTGAAGAAGAGATTCAAACATACATTCAGTGTCCCAACTGTCCCTCTGACAAGTAAATACTTTAAAGGAACTCGGAAAATCTAACTACTTTATACTTACGGCAAATTTCAATGAATTATTCCAAATGGGGGTAAACATTCCAGAATTATGTTAAAACATCATTAATGTTAAAAATCATGCCAAATGGAAAAATTATCTGGAAATTGCACTAAAAGCACAACATTATGCTAGATCTGGTAATACCAATCTAATTACAGTTTCGGACTCAGGATGTTGAACGCTTTTGATTGAGGTATAAGACCATGCCCAAGGACTCATCGGTTAATTTATTCTAATCCTGTCTAAACAGAATTTCAATTTGAAGGATGGCTGGTAACTATCCTGATGAGTAATGAAATCTAGCTGGGTTTAAGGGTACACACGCGCCCCAAACTTGGTATTGTTGGCACAATAAAATATAGTTAATTAAAAGGAGAAAGAAACAGGTCTCCTAAGTTATTAATTCTAATCATATCCAAAATAATTTTTAGGGTTAAGGCTAATATGTCTTTTTTAAGTTTTTGAATTATTAATTTTTCATCATTTAATGTAATGTTAATTTAATTACACGTGTGAATGTTATTTTTGTTCAAACAGAAGCGAATATTTTGTGTTTGTTCAAAACGACAAGCCACCAGAAGTTCATAAACGGGAATGTAGACATGTTCACTAAGTCTCGTCAAACTTCGAGTATTTTTGACTGCATTATAGAGCATAAATAGTTTGAAAAATTGGTCCTATGCTAAGAGAAGGGTTTGTTTGTTTGTTTGTTTTGGAATTTCGCACAAAGCTACTCGAGGGCTATCTGTGCTAGCAGTCCATAATTTAGCAGTGTAAAACTAGAGGGAAGGCAGCTAGTCATCACTACCCACCGCCAACTCTTGGGCTACTCTTTTACCAACGAATAGTGGGATTGACCGTAACATTATACACCTCCACGGCTGGGAGGGCGAGCATGTTTGGCGCGACGCGGGCGCGAACCCGCGGATTACGAGTCGCACGCCTTACGCGCTTGGCCATGCCAGGCCAAAGAGAATGGATTGCCTTTTTTTTAATTTTAATGACATTATCTCATCACGAGACATTCTTCGTTTCTACTATTCTAGAAGGGTTACTTATTGTATTTTACCATAGGAATATTTCAAGATAATTTTCAATAATCATTTATTTCGTATAGAGAACAAGTGCTGAACAAGGGTACAGCCATTTTTCAAAAGTATCCATTGGGCAGTGATAATGATAAAAAAATTTATTTTCAGAGTAGAACTCTTGTTCTGACCTCTTTAGGGATTTTTAGAAAGGTATATTAGAAAAAAATCAAGTAACACGTGTCGATTTATTCAATAATTTGCCTAAAAAACTCGCACGGTAAAAATTAAATCTACTTCTTTAAGAGTACGCATTAAGAAGCCATTGTTCATATGTGGTTTCGAGTTTCTAGAGTGTTATTTCTACTTAAGGCTTTGTTAAACAACCCTCCCTTCCTTTCTAGAGTGTTATTTCTACTTAAGGCGTTGTTAAACAACCCTCCCTTCCTTTTTCATTCCAAGATTGTCGTAAGTTTTTTACTTTATGAAGGATATCAAGACTTATCAAGACCTAAAATCCATTTTTCATTTACTTCTCGTAGGTGAAAGAAGTCTTGTTCAAACGTCCTAAAGAGTTATGAAACGCTGTCTGATGCACAGAGAAAAGATTCCAAAATGTCGTTCGAAAGAATATCCTCTCCCCCCCCAGTGGCATAACAGTAAGCCTGCAAGCTCACACCGCTAAAAACAAGGTTTCGATATTCGTGGTGGGCAGAGCACAAGAAGCCAAATAAAAGAATAGTAGTCGTTATTTCTGACATGTAACAAGTAGTGTGGTTTGTTTGAATTTCGCGTACAGCTACAGGAGAGCTATTTGCGCTAACCGTCCCTAATTTAGCAGTGTGAGACAAGAAGGAAGGCAGCTGGTCATCACCACCCACCGCCAACTCTTGGGCTTCTCTTTTACCAACGAATAGCGGGATTGACCGTCACATTATAACGCCCCCACGCCTGAAAGGGCGAACATGTTTGATGTGACGGGGATTCGAACCCGCGACCTTCTGATTACCAGTAGAGTGCCTTAACCACCTGGTCATGTAACAAATGTAAGCAACAGAACTGAAACTGTAATCTGAACCAAAACAAAGCTGATTTTCTGTTACAATTGAGGCTCAAAAATAAAATACGACGCCCGTTGCCATAGAATTTAATTTAGCGTATATATATATATATGCTCAATAAATACCAATTATAAATACAATCTGTTATTTATTCTGCAAAGAGAAAAGTATTTTATATTTTTTGGTGCAAGGTTTTAGCAAATTCGATTTGCTAGTCATACTTGTATGTTCCGAACATTCACGCAAAGCTGAAAAGCGCTATCTCCGATAACCGTCCATAATTTGGAACTTACATACCAGAAGAAAGACACCTATCTAGTCAACAGCACCCACCGCCAACTGTTCATCTTCTCTAATCGAATAACGATATTTGACCGCCACTCTTTCAAACACATTCATTATTCCAAAGCGCAGAGCCCACTTCTAGGTCAACGGGATTCGAAACATAAGCCCTTGGATCACAGTACGGTATGCTAATCACTAGACCATGCCCGACACCACATAAATAAAGGAAAAGATATATTGGTTTATTAAAAATGTTATTTAGTTATATTTAAAGTTGCCACGCCCTCTAGGCTTTCTTGACTCTTGTAACTTTGCAGTTGTTCAGTGGCTTCGAAATGATGAATCAAATATTGTTTTCAACTTAAAACCTCATACAAAACTTTCTATTAACTAGTATTACAATGTTACCGAAACTACCACGAAACTTTCTATTACGTCATTAAGATGCATGACAAAATATCCGATCAGTGTCAATTACAACAAAAGTTAAAACCAATAGTACACTCAGATGTTGTGCTATTTTTATTCGTGTGTACAGTTCTAATAGACGTTAAAATTTTTGTTGTTGTTGTTTTTTTAACCACATATAATATTCACTCTCATCTTATAACCGATAGTTTAAGGTAATTAAATAATAGCTAACGTTTAAAGTTTTACCAGGGATGAAATGACAAACTAAGTATAGTGGCTCCATCTGTTGTACATTATTTGCAAATATTCCCTGTATATTTGTAAAATTATATACCTTTTCTCGTATGCATGTTGTTTTACTTTTTATATTTACATGGTATTGACGATATTAATTTATTTTTCTGTATTGTACAACATTATCACTTAACAAGATACCAAAGAATAAATATTAATACTTATCAATCGAGTTCGCCACCTCCTGGCGCAGATAGCCCAGTTGCTTTGCACCATAAAACACCAAACCAATCAACCAATCACCACTTCATACAGAGTTCTTCCAGTTTTGTGGATTTCTATCCCTAGTCATTCACCCGTTTTGTTTGTTTTTGCACAAATATACTCGTAAGCTATCAGAGCTAATTAGATGTTGCAGTTGGTTAACAATATCCACCGCCAACACTCGGGGCACTTTTCTATAGATAAAAGTGGGATTGACCGTTACTTACACCGCCCCTATTGCTGAAATGGAAATCATGTTCAGCGACAAACTCGAATTTGAAATTTTAAGATTGTGAGTCGAGTGCTCTAACTACAGGATCATATATGCTAGAGTTACCAGGTGGGTTAAGGCGTTGAACTCGTAATCGGATGGTCGTGGGTTCGAATCCCCCTCTCAAACATGCTCGCCCTTTCAGCCGTGGGGGCATTATCATGTGACGGTCAGTCTCACTATTCGTTGGTAAAAGAGTAGCCCAAGAGTTGGTGGTGATGACTAGCTGCCTTCCCTTTAGTTTTACACTGCTAAATTAGGGACCGCTTGCGCAGATGGCCCTCGTGTAGCTCTGAATTGAGCCTGACCCTTCCAGGTCGCACACAAATACCAAAACGCTGACATATACCAGACTTCACACTTATCTGACGAGGTCTTTATTCCAGGAGACTAAGGAATACTCAATTGACAAGCTTGTTTAGATGTTCAATTTTTACAATTTATTTTTAAAAAAATTTACTTATGATTTACTGGTAAAATTTAAAACTTGTAAAATTGTGCTTTTATTTAGTTTTGTTGTTTGGATAAATGTTTTCTCATTACTAAAAGTTAACTTGTTGTCTTCAGAGCAGTCACATTGATCTATCTGCTGTGTCCACTGTGGGAAAATCGAACATTGGGTTTTATCGTTTTAGGTCCACAGACTTACCACTATCACACCAATGGAGTTGTTTCAATAGAAATGTTAAAACCATTATTAAAGTTATGTGATGCAGTAACTAAATCAGTGTAATATTAAAATAAAACAAATATAAAACACACACACACAATGATTGCAGTGCTAAAACAGATTTATTTGCTCCAATAAATTCTATACACCAAAACAATATTTAAACCAACCTGAAAAAACTAGTGTAAAAATATAAATTGCAAATAATGTTGGTGCTTCTAACATCAAAATTAAGAGAGTTTGAATGTTTAAAAAATCTAATTAAAAGCAAAAGAGTAGATTACTTACATCTTAATATATTCTGTGAAATAAACAAATAATAAGGATACAAGAATTCAGTCAAGCAAGTTAAAATATATAATTTCAGAATCAGCATATGAAGCAAGTTTTAACAATAATTCAGTAAATATTAGTGTACTTTCAAGAACTTTTGGATGATAAAACAGCTATTTTCCATCCTGCAGTCACTTGTAAATAGTTTCAGTTTTTGACTCACTTTGTCAACATTAAAGCCCTAAATCCAACAACAACAATACATTAATAATTTTGACAAACATACCTGAATTTAAAAAAATTATTCAAAAGTATACTTGTCGCATAAAATAGACTAACATTGAAAGATACAAGTCTTTAAAACTATAAGCATACGTCTTTTATAAGTAAATTAAACCAACATTAGCCCTAATTAATTAAATTCTTTCAATTAGGCATATGTATTCAACACTAATTAGCTCGAGAAGGCTGCAGGGCATCCAGAACGGCACTGATGTCTCCATTTTTAGCTTCCAGAAGTCTCAAGAGCCAGTCACCTTCATTCGAAAACCCCATGTTTATCATCTGGGACAAAGCCTTTTTCACTTTGGAATTTTGTAAAACTGTAACAAATGAATAAATCAAACTCATAAAGATACGATACTGCAGGTGTTATTCTCACTTTACAATATTTTATAAGAAAAGATAACAAATATAAAAAAAAACAACTATTTCTTTTATGTTGTCTGTTGTGCTACAGAAATTAATTATTGAAAGGAAAAACGAAATTCTGTCAGCAAAGCAGAAGAGGAAAACAATGGTATAAGGAATCGATTTATTTCACTACAACGTTGCTCCCTGAGCAAGTGCTCATAACTGATTGTGAGAAGTGTCATAACATCTGTAGGTTTATTGTGAATCTGAAATATTTCTCCCAGTCTGTGGAACATTTTATATTTACTTACCCTCTTTTGCCCTGGTATCTTGTGGTTGAACCGACGAGTCTTGACTTGATGATTTTTCCACTGTATTTGTTTGATGCGAAGGCTGAGCCCTGGCTTCTGTAAGGGAATCTTCAGTCACCAATGTCCAGCCAACATCATAATCAGGGGCATTGTCCTGTAAAACAAAGAGGTCAATTTAAAACAAGATAAACACTCAACCACATTGACCACGATGGGTCAAAACCAACTTTTAGTTACAGACTGTACGACACACTGGCGAGTCATAGACAAAAATGTTTCAAAGCCAAATTTCTCTTATGACCTGAAACCTTGAGACACTATCACTGGACCTCAGTACCCCTTGAATGTTTAACTTTATTTATACACAATTTATTGGTACTGTTGGCAGCAAATGTGTTAATAGTATCCACAGAAAATTATAGTACATGTTTTCTACTGTTACAAAGCGTTAGGTTTTTGTTAATTCAATAACAAATAAATTAACCTGGGCTTTTCTGTCTTCTGGCTGTTGTTTGTCCTGAACTGGAATATCTTCAGAACTTGAATTGAAAACACCAACATTACCATCTGCTATCTTCTTCTGTGAAGATGTGACAACTTTCTCATGACCTGTAATTGTTGATGCATCATCAGCAGTTTTACACAGATCTTCATTCTTTGATGCTAATTCTGTCAATATTTCTTCTTCAGAGTTACCACCGCTCTGTTTCGAACACTTGTCTTCTTCCTGTTTCTCTTCAAAATCCTTCTTTCTACCCTCTTCCTCCGTCCCACACCTCTCTCGTTCTCCATTACTATGTTCAACATCTATCAAAACGTCAATACCTGAAAAGAAAGATGAAAGTACTGGTTCAATGTCTTCATTTTCTGCTTCCTGGTCGTGGAAAAAAAAAAAATTCATTTTTTGGTCAGCATAAGTAAGTAATATAGATTATTTGACAAACATTAAGTATCAGAGTTTCACTGATTAAATACATTTTATTAAAGCTGTAACAGCTTTAACAAAAAGCAAGATTCATTTTTAGAATAGGTACAATATTCTGATCATGGGTGTGATTACTTTCACCAAAAACTCGGGTACATGGTGCAAGACGTTTCGATCACGAGCGAGATCTTTTGTATAAAACTTATATCATAGTAGAAAGAAATCCTTCATGGTGAAGCCTACCTCTGTATTTTAAAACATCTTTAAAAACTAGGCTCCATTAGATTTCTTCAACTAAATATAAAGAAGGAAAAATGATAATTATGGAATGTTTAACAACTGTATGAACAGTAAGAAAGACAACTACTGCTCAATAGTTCAGTCAGTTATTTTGGAAAATAGAACAAAAGCTAAGATTAGGAACAACTACCACTGGTACAAGTAAATTAGAGCATTCTTTTGATCAGTGTTATTCAAAATTTTATTTATAGGTCAATCACAGAACACATGGTGTTCTTACAATTTCCATTTCTTTGCAACAAAATGCAGGTATGAACAACTGACATCTTCAGATACGATTAAACACACTGGGTGTGATTAAAAAAATTACAGGTGTGTGTGTGTATATACATACATACATTTATTTATTTACTAGAAACTTTGTGGTTGTTTCACTTTTACTTTAGGAATTATAACTTAAAGGTAACAGCCTTTCCACAACTGGCTGCAGACAGTGAAAGGGCAAAAGCAGTTGAGAAGTTTTGTGTAAACACAAATCCCTACCCTTAACTGATTATCCCATGATTACTGGCTATTTTAAAATCAACGTTTGGATTTTGCCTGAGAGATGGGATATCCTCAATGCTGTTGGTACCACAGACATTATCTGCTACAACTTTAAGGTGACAACTAGGGCTGACAACAGAATGCTACAACTTTAAGGTGACAACTAGGGCTGACAACAGAATGCTACAACTTTAAGGTGACAACTAGGGCTGACAACAGAATGCTACAACTTTAAGGTGACAACAAGGGCTGACAACAGAATGCTACAACTTTAAGGTGACAACTGGGGCTGACAACAGAATTTTTACAAAAATCTTTTTCACTTCTTCAGTCACAAAGTATTGTTCTTCTTACCGAGAGGGTCCAGCATGGCCGCCATCTTATTTCCAATGGAGTACAGATACTCTGCACCACGTTCTGCAGCTGCCATGGCCACATCTTCTTCCTCTGAAGTCCTTTTATCATCCGTTGTCTCGTCACAGGTGGCACCATCACGGCTATGAGAAGCCTTACGACGCGAGCCCCACTTTCGTCCTTTGTTGCAACGAAACCCACGGCCATGCCTGCCAAATTCTTCCCAAACTCCCTGGAAAGCTTGAGGCCCCATGATATGATGCCATAGTTTTCGCCAACCAGGGAAGAACCATGGAGAACGCTATTTAATATGAAAAAAAATAAATTTGTATAGATGTAACAGTGAAATGTCTAATAGCTTTCAACTTCACAAAACAATGTTATTGTGTTTCACAAAAGTAGCAGTTAAAGTTAAAGAAATGTGATTGGTCATTGGTAAAACAGTTTTAAGACACTAACGAGGTCCAGAATTTAAGCCTAATTCATGGTTGATTTCATGACATCCTGACTGACTACAAGTGGTTGAAAAGCACTGATAAAACAGTATAATTTCAAATTAGGTTTAGTAAGTCAGTTTTAGGCCTAATGTTTCAATGTTTTTTAGATTACCATAACAATATTTGTTTACTTGTTTACTATTTTGCTAGTATTCCTAAACAGATTTAAAGCAATACCTAACTCAGGGAAAAGTTTATTCATCTAATTCTGTTACCCAGCACCGTGCAAAATTACCAAATTTCCCAATAAAACTGACTCAAAGTACGTTACACGTTTTATACACTCACCTGCACTGGAGAAGTTATTTTGATCATATCGTGACCTGGGTGAGCATCCTTAGCATGGCAGTCTTCGCACAAGTCAAAATCATTGCACAGTAGACATTTGTAACGATATCCCTTGATCTGATTGTCACATTTGTCACAAATAACATTTGGATGAAGAACCTTCTCTCCTTTACTTTGTTTTTTTATGTGTGGTTCATCTTTCACATTTAAGGAAACATACAGTTTTAACAGGTTACCTTCAGCCTGAGAAATGGCTTCAGCCAGTTCCTCGTCGCTCGACATGATAATTTCATCACCCTCCGAGTCTGAAACAAGAAATGAATAAATGCAATTTTTTATAAATCTTTTTATAACATGAAAATTCTGGAAACAATCCTCAGATGTCTCATATTTGATTATTATTTTAGTGCATAAACTACTAAAACAAAGTTATTGTTATGCTGCTGTTATCACTGAATTCAGTTTTTAAAATTTCAATTATCATTGTTACAAAATGATAAAATCTTTTCAAACAACGTCACAAAAATTTCATATTTTCAACATATGTTTGGAACTACTGTGACATACAAGATTGGTTTTTATAAATCATAATTTTTCATACCTGTTTTTATAAATTGATTAGTGTAACACATCTTTTTCAACCAGTCTCCATAAATATAGTTTCAAACATACATATATTTTGCCATTTCTAAAGTAAAATATTCCTAACACCTATTTACTTACACTTGCCATTGGCAACATTGTACCAGAAATAAGCCACTAACAACAGTACATAGAGAAATAAACACTTCTTGGAAAACCTGGATGACATTCATGATGTTGCTAAACTACCTTTTTATACATCACTCATTCCATCACATCACTATTCCCAATCTGCTCCTGAAGAAGAAAAGTCCATCTGTTGAAAGCCCTCAGATTATTGGTTTTTAATTATTTTCTAAATCAAAAGGTATTCTGTCTCGCAAATTAGCTCAAACAGGGCAAATGTCCACAAGCTAAAGTAATTAACAAGACTTAATGAAATCTTACTTTTGGGATAAGTTTTTGTAATCTTTCAAGTTACACTTTTGTTTTTATTATATAATTGTGTGCAGTTTAAAATGTCATAGTGCCTGGCATGGCCAGGTGGGTTAAAGCATTTGACTTGTAATCTGAAGATCGTGGGTTCAACTCCCTATTTCACCAAACGTGCTCACCCTTTCAGCCGTGGGGATGTCATAATGTCACAGTCAATTCCACTATTCATTGGTAAAAGAGTAGCCCAAGAGTTGGCAATGGGTGGTGATGACTAGCTGCTTTCCCTCTAATCTTACACCGCTAAATTAGGGCCAACTAGTGCAGATAGCCCTCGTGTCGCTTTGCAACAAATTTAAAACAAACAAATGTCATAGAAGTAGTGTAGTCTAAATTATCTATTAAATGAAATAAATTAATGTCCATGTTCTTCATGCATACTTCACATGATCCTTGTTTAATCCACCATATCTCTAACTTCACATCTTATTGAACCTTCTAAATCATTTGGTAACATTTTTTCCCCATCAGCAACTTTTATTTATTATTGTCAACTATTAGCTTATGTAATGACAACAGTCCAGAGCCAAGTCAACGTGAAGTTGTAATCTCACATTCTCTCAAAGAAAAACAACTCTCTCGCAACACCAATTAAATAATGCAGTCCTGTCACAATAATGAAATATCAGATTTATCTCAAGTCTTGTCACTGTGACTTCCATATCTCAGCATTCAGTGTGAAAACTTACAAGTGCTAAAAAATCAAGTTTTAGTTCCTGTACTAGAAACAGCACAGATAACGCAGTTTATCTTTCTGCTTAATAACAAACAGTCATAACCGTCATGAACTAATATAAAATATTTACCTCACATATTACCACAATGATAATATTAGGTTTTACACTGCATTTGTAAAACAACAAGTGAACACTTCTGATATGTAATAAACACAAATGTTATGAAAACTCAAGTTTCTACTTTTTTGATTGATTCTATTCCTTTAACAAAATCACTTTACACACCTAGCCATGCAAGGCGAATAGCTTTTCCAGTTAGCTGTGGAAACACAGTTGAAATTTTTTCACTGAGGTTTTCGTAGGAGTTCAGGACAACTTCTGTTACCAGAAAACGCCTAATTTCAGTGTTCTCAGTTCCATCCTTCCGAAAGAATGCTTTAATGGTCAAAACCATTATCACTTCTTTAATCTGAAATACACAAAACAAATAACATTACATTTAATAACTACCAAAGATACAACCTATTTCAACACTATTTTTGGGCTTAATTAAAAGTGCCAGGCTGTTCAACAGTAACAATAACTTAGATTCCAGTACATGTACAGAAGACAGTATCACCTAGTTCAACAACGTGCCACTATGATAGCAAATCAAAGTCAAGTTATATTTATGTCACACATATTCTGAACTTGGTATGTAGATGTCTTTCCTTTACATCTTTCTAACCATCACTAAAATCTAAAAACAAAACTTTCCATACAAGATATCTGAAAGAAAATTTCTTATTTCAAGGATGTAACATAAGACCTAGATTAACAATTAGACTATGTGGTCCTACTTTCAACACTTGAACGTTTAGCTATAACATTCACTTCACATTAAATAATATTGACAAGACAACTCCCACTATACATGTTTGCAGGAGATGTATATATACAGTTCAGGTATGTTAAGAAAATTCTTTATCACTAAGGAAATACTGACCAACAGTTTTGTTTCAATAAATTAAACAATCTTATAATACTTATTTACTTAACATTTCACACAAAATGCAACAAGTTGGAAGGAACCATTTTTTAATATACAAGTAAACTACTGACCCAATGAGCTTGGCATTTACCACTTAGGTCATTTAAATAATAAATTTTTACTGTTATTACACATATAATTTAACGAAACTTAGAAATGAACTATACTAGTAAAACTGACAGCAGCTCTATCTGTAGCAGTAGAGTTATAGATATGGCACATATCCTCACACTATCGGTCTTATTACTTACAAGAGTTTAATTTATCAGACCAAAAACTAATAGACAAACAAATGTTCCGAAGTACAACTAATACTTCATAATCAAGTGTTCGATTACACGACAGCAACAATTATGATAATAACAATAATAAATTTATTTACATAAAATGAACAACAAAAACGATATATATTTATAACTAACACTACAAAATAGTATAATGTATTAATTACTATTGATTGTACTAAACCTTATATGGCAAGTAATTTAAATGCTTTGATACTTAACGAAATTACTTGTTTTATTTCTGCAAACTTCTTTATAATATATATTAGTTATAACTTCATGTTAAAAAATTACGTCTAAGCCTATTTATGGGTTCAGTACATTTCATTTTAAATGAATCATATGATTAAAGTTCACTCACTGTTCGACTGATGTTGTTTGATTAGGCCTATCAAAATACCACCATAAACAGTTACAAAAACGTAGTCTCAGAAGTTACATAAACAAGTTAACACACATTAATACTAACAGGCTCTAACCAAGTTACTTATATATATATATTAATCAAATATTTCTGTCAAATCTCAAAGTAAAAATATACCTTTTCTTCTCTTTGAACACTTCTCGAGATTATAACAATTAAAATGACGTGACGTCGTTTAACTTCAGACAGGTAAGTTTTACTTTTAGTAATGTGTAGATATGGCCGTTCTCGAAGTTTAAACAGTTTCCTTACGTTATTCGTTTACTGACAACTTCACACTACAGAAAACATAACAGAAATAATCACTTAACAAAACTACTTGCTTATATACTCTTCAATAACTAACCTTTCCACAAAGAAAACTGATGAAACCAACATAAACCACACCTGACTCACCAAACACAAACAGTTGTTATGAATAAACGTCACAAAGTTGACAAATTTTGATGACTCACTCAATCTGCTTACAATCTGATTGGTTTATTTATTATAATCTCTGGGTTCAAGCTTACAATTTTACTCTCGTTCTCGAAAATGATTATGCACTTTTGAACACAAATATGTTGGTCATTTTCTGTGTTGTTATTTCGTCACATACTCGAACATTCGACGATACGGAAGTAAAAAAACAAGTTTATGTAATATAGCGTGTGGAAGTATTTATCTGAAACTTTTTATAGCATAAAATTTACTCACTCTATGACGAGCAGAATATGAAAGAAAATGCGAAAAATTACTTTATTAATTCGATAATATCTAAATGATGAAGTAACTACACATACGAGAAAGGTCATTTTATTTATTTATACTTGTATCTACGTAATAAATGAAAACATAATTTAAAAGTAATTATTTTCAAGATTTAAAAGAGTGTTTAACTAATAATAGTTTAATTATACTATACTCATCCAAATTGAAATAGAGAAAAAAACTGCTACGAAACCATTGTACAAAAATTAACATACTGAAAAGATGTGGAAAGTCTTACTAAATTAGAGAGTTTTTATATTTTCTGTTGATAAAATAAGAATTTCATTTCAAGTTTGTACTAAATATATTGAAACGCATTTATAAGTCAAATATTTAAATCCACCTCCAACAAAACTTTGTTTTTAAACTAAATATTACTACATATTCGGGATTTTAAACTAAATATTACTACATATTCGGGACAAATGTGTCAATTTTTATGTAATAATTTACTTGTGATATTTTTCTTTCAAAAATCATAGAATATGAATTATTATTACAGTGACAGTTAAACCTCACTATTCAGTCAGGTAATACTGTCGACTAGTTACCTTCCCACTTTTTGGCCCAGCATGGCCAGGTGGTTAAAGCACTCGACTGGTAATTCGAGGGTTGCGGGTTCGAATCCCTGTCACATCAAACATGCTCGCCCTTTCAGCCGTGGGAGCGATATAAAGTTTCGATCAATCCCATTATTCGCTGGTAAAAGAGTAGCCCAAGAGTTGATGGTGGTTGGTGATGACCAGCTGCCTTCCCTCTAGTCTTACACTGCTAAATTAGGGCCGGCTAGTGCAGATAGCCCTGGTGTAGCTTTGCGCGAAGTTCAAAACAAACAAACACTCTGTTTATTATATAAATATTAGGGAAGTCTGTGTACTTATGGTCGTTGTGCAGATTCGCGCTAAGTTTTTTAAAACTAACAATAATCTAAATAATTTGGGGAAAGATTCTTCATGGTTTCTCATCTCTTCGGTAGTGATTAAACACTCTAATAATTAAAATTATATTATTTTAACATGAAAAATTATAATTATTTTGCATTCTCAGGATTTATACACATCTATGAACATGGTTTAATTTGTTGTGGACTTCATGCCAAGCTGGATGAAGGATATCTGCGATTCTAATGTAGCAGTGAAACGCAAGAGAGAAGGCAGCTAGTCATCGCTACCAACCGCCAACTACGAATAGTAGGACTGACCGTAATTTTATAAGGTCTTCACGGCTGAAAGAGTAAACATGTTTGCTAGCTCAAGAATTCGAACCGGATTTTTCTATGCCCTCCAAAACAGATTGGAGTTTCCTTGTGTATAGGACAAAGGACTCAAAACCTCGAAGTCTATGATCCAAACTTCGTCGTCAAACATATGCTAATTTAACGAGCTGTTAGTTTGTTATTAACCACAAAATAAAAAAAAATGAGCTATCTTTGTATTTTAGCTCCTTTAGTCTTAAAACTTGTCATTGAGCTACAGGGGGCATAAAGTGATGGTCAACCCAACTATACATTGGTAGAAATTGGCCTAAGAGTTGGCGGCGGGTGATGTTGATTGTTTGCCTTCTTCTAGACTCTAACTTCAAAAGTTAGGGCCCCCAACTGGTACAACATTAAGTTTTTGGATTTACAACGCTAAAATCAGGAGTTCGATTCTCCTCGGTAGTCTCAGGAAATAGCCCAATGTGGATTTGCTATAAGAAAACACACACACACACACATTGAATAGTGGAGACATCTAGCGCAAATAGTCTTTGTAGAGTTTTGTACAGAATTAAAAAGAAACAAACAAAACTTAAACGAATTCAAATTTAAAATATATATACATATTTGTGACTACGTAATCACGTGCATTTAGAAATATCATTTATAGGAATGAATTTCCAACTAGAACAACAATTCTTATTAATGATTAATTTTGTGTGTTGCCAAAACAAATACTTCGTTTTTCACTAATTATTAAAAAAAGCGCAAAAGTGATTATTACTTTAATTTTTAAAACCTGTATGCGAGATGCAACATCTATTATATAAATTATTTAATTATGTTACTTTTATAAGCCCTTCACGGGCAAAGCAGCTTGTTTACGGACTTATAACACTAAAAACTGGGGTTCAGTATTCCTGATGGGTAGACCATCGACATTCCATTGTGTATCTTTGTGCCTAATTAACTACAAATAAATATTAAGTTTTGTTTTTAAGGTTATTCGTTATACTTTATTAAACAACAATCATTCACATATTGTAAGTTTAAATATGCTCCGATAGATGGCACCGTCTCCTTCTCTTTATCCTTTTTTCGTGTATTTTACAACAGTGTGTTAATTATAATTAGTTCTGGTTCAATCTACAATAAATATATGATTTTTTATTAATATTTTGTTTGTTTTTGAATTTCGCACAAAGCAACACGAGTGCTATTTGCACTAGGCGTGCCTAACTTACAGTGCAACACTAGAGAGAAGGCAGATGGTCACCACCACCCACAGTCAACTGTTAAGCTACTCTTTTACCAACGAATAGTGGGATTGATCGTAACATTATAACGCCCCCACGCCTGGAAAGGCGAGCATGTTTGGCGCGACAGGGATGCGAACCTGCGACCCTCATATTACGAGTCGCACGCCTTAACACGCTGGGCCATGTTTAGATAAAACTCAAACCCTGATACTTACGTAGTTTTTCAAACCGTTTAACCATAAATATTTGATTATACAACTTTCACTGAATAATACCATTAACATCCTGTACAAATCCCGACTTACTCTAAATTGTGTGACATAGTAATTTTGTTTTTTTTTGGATTTCGCGCAAAGCTACACGAAGGCTATTTGCGCTAGCCGTTGCTAATTTAGCAGTGTAACACGAGAGGGAAGGCAACTAATCATCACCACTCACCGCCAACTCTTTTACCAACGAATAGTGGAATTGACCATAACATTACCACTACTCCAACCCCCCTTCTGAAAGGGCGAGCATGTTTGGTGCGACGGGAATTTGAACCCGCGACCCTCAGATTACGAGTCGAACGCCTTAACCCACCTGGCCATACCGGGCCTGACATAGTAATTAGTGTGCCTGACTGTGAAACTGGGGTTCATGGTTCGCTTCCTGTTGCCACAAAATCGGGTCCCGTATTTTAGGACAGTGGATGTATTATTAAACTGTCATTCAAATATCACTATTCGGTTATTTTAACTCACGATATGATGGTGCGTTACTTGCCTTATCTTTAGTCTCTCAATCCAGAACTACGGATGGTTATCACCAAGAACAACTGTGCATCTTTCCAAGAGTTTCAGAAACAAAACAAACAAGTAATTTACCAACAAATTTATTCACACATTAATAATTAAGCTATAACAAACTTACTTCCAAATTTATAATTAAGTTACAAAGATACTCCCAGACTGATAATTAAGTTAAAAAGCTACCCCCAAACTGATAATTAAGTTACAAAGCTACTCTCAGACTGATAATTAAGTTACTAACAAACTTACTTCCACACTGAGATCCGGTATGGCCAGATGGTTAAGGCACTCGACTCGTAATCCGAGAGTCGCGGTTTTAATCCCCGTCACACCAAACATGCTCACAAATTCAGCCGTGTGGGTGTTACAATGTGACGGTTAATCCCACTATTCGTTGGTAAAAGAGTAGCCCAAGAGTTGGCGGTGGGTGGTGATGACTAGTTGCTTTCCCTCTAGTTTTAAACTGCTAAATTAAGGACGGCTAGTCCAGATAGACCTCGTGTAGCTTTGCGCGAAATTCAAAAAAGCCCTGAGAGTGGCTATAACTTTGTCATTAACAACATTAATATTAAGGTAGACTTTCCTTTACCTTATTCTAGGTGTTTCTTCCCTGAACTCTGACACTGACAGTTTCAGTGTTCACCTTATTCGTTGATTTATTTCATGACATCCGCTGTTTCCTCAATGTCATTTGTTCTCTTCTTAAGTTCGTTTTTATACAGTTTGTCTTTCCGGAGTTTAAAGTACAATTTTACAATGATTATTTATTACAATGATGACAACAATTCATTGTAAAATAATATTAATAGAGGGGCCTCATTTCTCACATTGTAGGCAATTTTCTTTCCAACGCCCCACGCTAGTAGAGCGGTATGTCTAGGATTTAAAACGCTAAAATCAGGGGTTCGATTCCCCTCGGTGAGCTAGCCCGATGTGGCTTTGTAATATGAAAACCACACTACATTTGTTGTACTCAGAACCAACATGTGGCTTTGTAATATGAAAACCACACTACATTTGTTGTACTCAGAACCAACATGTGGCTTTGTAATATGAAAACCACACTACATTTGTTGTACTCAGAACCAACATGTGGCTTTGTAATATGAAAACCACACTACATTTGTTGTACTCAGAACCAACATGTGGCTTTGTAATATGAAAACCACACTACATTTGTTGCACTCAGAACCAACATGTGGCTTTGTAATATGAAAACCACTCTACATTTGTTGTACTCAGAACCAACATGTGGCTTTGTAATATGAAAACCACACTACATTTGTTGTACTCAGAACCAACATGTGGCTTTGTAATATGAAAACCACACTACATTTGTTGTACTCAGAACCAACATGTGGCTTTGTAATATGAAAACCACACTACATTTGTTGTACTCAGAACCAACATGTGGCTTTGTAATATGAAAACCACACTACATTTGTTGTACTCAGAACCAACATGTGGCTTTGTAATATGAAAACCACACTACATTTGTTGTACTCAGAACCAACATGTGGCTTTGTAATATGAAAACCACACTACATTTGTTGTACTCAGAACCAACGTGTGGCTTTGTAATATGAAAACCACACTACATTTGTTGTACTCAGAACCAACGTGTGGCTTTGTAATATGAAAACCACACTACGTTTGTTGTACTCAGAACCAACGTGTGGCTTTGTAATATGAAAACCACACTACGTTTGTTGTACTCAGAACCAACATGTGGCTTTGTAATATGAAAACCACACTACATTTGTTGTACTCAGAACCAACATGTGGCTTTGTAATATGAAAACCACACTACATTTGTTGTACTCAGAACCAACATGTGGCTTTGTAATATGAAAACCACACTACATTTGTTGTACTCAGAACCAACATGTGGCTTTGTAATATGAAAACCACACTACATTTGTTGTACTCAGAACCAACATGTGGCTTTGTAATATGAAAACCACACTACATTTGTTGTACTCAGAACCAACATGTGGCTTTGTAATATGAAAACCACACTACATTTGTTGTACTCAGAACCAACATGTGGCTTTGTAATATGAAAACCACACTACATTTGTTGTACTCAGAACCAACATGTGGCTTTGTAATATGAAAACCACACTACATTTGTTGTACTCAGAACCAACATGTGGCTTTGTAATATGAAAACCACACTACATTTGTTGTACTCAGAACCAACATGTGGCTTTTGTAATATGAAAACCACACTACATTTGTTGTACTCAGAACCAACATGTGGCTTTGTAATATGAAAACCACACTACATTTGTTGTACTCAGAACCAACATGTGGCTTTGTAATATGAAAACCACACTACATTTGTTGTACTCAGAACCAACATGTGGCTTTGTAATATGAAAACCACACTACATTTGTTGTACTCAGAACCAACATGTGGTTTTGTAATATGAAAACCACACTACATTTGTTGTACTCAGAACCAACATGTGGCTTTGTAATATGAAAACCACACTACATTTGTTGTACTCAGAACCAACATGTGGCTTTGTAATATGAAAACCACACTACATTTGTTGTACTCAGAACCAACATGTGGCTGTGTAATATGAAAACCACACTACATTTGTTGTACTCAGAACCAACATGTGGCTTTGTAATATGAAAACCACACTACATTTGTTGTACTCAGAACCAACGTGTGGCTTTGTAATATGAAAACCACACTACATTTGTTGTACTCAGAACCAACGTGTGGCTTTGTAATATGAAAACCACACTACATTTGTTGTACTCAGAACCAACGTGTGGCTTTGTAATATGAAAACCACACTACATTTGTTGTACTCAGAACCAACGTGTGGCTTTGTAATATGAAAACCACACTACATTTGTTGTACTCAGAACCAACGAATTCTCACGACCGTTCCCAGTACTCGTCAAGCCAACGAAAACTTTAGGGTAAAATGACTAAACGTAGATAGTAAAAGCTTCAAAAACTGCCACGCGTTTAGAAAAAAATACATCTGTTAGCAGAGATTGTCGGTTTTTCCCTGTAGAAGTTCTCAGATTGAGAAGGTCGGCGATCGATTTCAATAAAGTCAAGATAAAGCACACAACAGCTCATCCTGCTATGCTAGAATTCACTCGTAAGAAGTAAGGATAGTAAAATAAAAAACGATATATAATATATAGTACTTATAAATACCAACAGGGATCGCTACTAGATCGTTCTTCTATACAAGTTTCTTTCTGTAACAGTACGGTAAAAGACTTTTCAGTGTGACAAGACTATAACGGGTTAAGATATCAGAAACTTAAATGATGTACTTGTCGGACAACCGAGTAGGGTGCTACCCATCTAATAATTCTTCAATACGAGTGTTTGAAGAGATGACTCAAAGTTCTCAATCCACACGTTCATTCTAGAACTATGGGCAAAAGTTTTTCATTAATCTAGAAGTCGACCAAAACCAGAAAAAATGTCAAAATTTGAGACTACACAGAAGAATACCTCGAGCCATCAGGGTGTAATTAAGACTAAATCTGACTTGGAACAACCTGAAGAATACCTCTACCCATCAGGGTGTAATTAAGACTAGGCCTGACTTGGAACAACCTGAAGGATACCTCTACCCATCAGGGTATAATTAAGACTAGGTCTGACTTGGAACAACCTGAAGGATACCTCTACCCGTCAGGGTGTAATTAAGACTAAATCTGACTTGGAACAACCTGAAGAATACCTCGACCCATCAGGGTGTAATTAAGACTAGGTCTGACTTGGAACAACCTGAAGAATACCTCTACCCATCAGGGTGTAATTAAGACTAGGTCTGACTTGGAACAACCTGAAGGATACCTCTACCCATCAAGGTGTAATTAAGACTAAATCTGACTTGGAACAACCTGAAGGACACCTCGACCCATCAGGGTATAATTAAGATTAGGTCTGACTTGAAACAACCTGAAGGATACCTCGACCCATCAGGGTGTAATTAAGATTAGGTCTGACTTGAAACAACTTGAAGGATACCTCTACCCATCAGAGTGTAATTAAGACTAAATCTGACTTGGAACAACCTGAAGAATACCTCGACCCATCAGGGTGTAATTAATACTAAATCTGACTTGGAACAACCTGAAGAATACCTCTACCCATCAGGGTGTAATTAAGACTAGGTCTGACTTGGAACAACCTGAAGGATACCTCTACCCATCAAGGTGTAATTAAGACTAAATCTGACTTGGAACAACCTGAAGGATACCTTCACCCGTCAGGGTGTAATTACGACTAGGTCTGACTTGGAACAACTTGAAGGATACCTCGAACCATCAGGGTGTAATTAAGACTAGGTCTGACTTAAAACAACCTGAAGGATACCTCGAACCATCAGGGTGTAATTAAGACTAGGTCTGACTTGGAACAACCTGAAGGATACCTCTACCCATCAGGGTGTAATTAAGACTAGGTCTGACTTAAAACAACCTGAAGGATACCTCGACCCATCAGGGTGTAATTAAGACTAGGTCTGACTTGGAACAACCTGAAGGATACCTCTACCCGTCAGGGTGTAATTAAGACTAAATCTGACTTGGAACAACCTGAAGGACACCTCGACCCATCAGGGTATAATTAAGATTAGGTCTGACTTGAAACAACCTGAAGGATACCTCGACCCATCAGGGTGTAATTAAGATTAGGTCTGACTTGAAACAACTTGAAGGATACCTCTACCCATCAGAGTGTAATTAAGACTAAATCTGACTTGGAACAACCTGAAGAATACCTCGACCCATCAGGGTGTAATTAAGACTAGGTCTGACTTGGAACAACCTGAAGAATACCTCTACCCATCAGGGTGTAATTAAGACTAGGTCTGACTTGGAACAACCTGAAGGATACCTCTACCCATCAAGGTGTAATTAAGACTAAATCTGACTTGGAACAACCTGAAGGACACCTCGACCCATCAGGGTATAATTAAGATTAGGTCTGACTTGAAACAACCTGAAGGATACCTCGACCCATCAGGGTGTAATTAAGATTAGGTCTGACTTGAAACAACTTGAAGGATACCTCTACCCATCAGAGTGTAATTAAGACTAAATCTGACTTGGAACAACCTGAAGGATACCTCGACCCATCAGGGTATAATTAAGATTAGGTCTGACTTGAAACAACCTGAAGGATACCTCGACCCATCAGGGTGTAAGTAAAAATAGGTCTGAATTAAAACAACCTGAAAGATACCTCTACCCATCAGGGTCAGGGTGTAATTAAGATTAAGTCTGACATGAAACAACCTGAAAGATACCTCTACCCATCAGGGTGTAATTAAGACTAGGTCTGACTTGGAACAACCTGAAGAATACCTCTACCCATCAGGGTGTAATTAAGACTAGGTCTGACTTGGAACAACCTGAAAGATACCTCTACCCATCAGGGTGTAATTAAGACTAAATCTGACTTGGAACATCCTGAAGGATACCTCGACCCATCAGGGTGTAACTAAGACTAAATCTGACTTGAAACAACCTGAAGGATACCTCGACCCATCAGGGTGTAATTAAGACTAGGTCTGACTTGGAACAACCTGAAAGATACCTCTACCCATCAGGGTGTAATTAAGACTAGGTCTGACTTGGAACAACCTGAAAGATACCTCTACCCATCAGGGTGTAATTAAGACTAAATCTGACTAGGAACAACCTGAAGGATACCTCGACCCATCAGGGTGTAATTAAGACTAGGTCTGACTTGGAACAACCTGAAGGATACCTCGACCCATCAGGGTGTAATTAAGAATAGGTCTGAATTGGAACAACCTGAAGGATACCTCTACCCATCAGGGTCAGGGTGTAATTAAGATTAAGTCTGACTTGAAACAACCTGAAAGATACCTCTACCCATCAGGGTGTAATTAAGACTAGGTCTGACTTGGAACAACCTGAAGAATACCTCTACCCATCAGGGTGTAATTAAGACTAGGTCTGACTTGGAACAACCTGAAGGATACCTTCACCCGTCAGGGTGTAATTACGACTAGGTCTGACTTGGAACAACTTGAAGGATACCTCGAACCATCAGGGTGTAATTAAGACTAGGTCTGACTTAAAACAACCTGAAGGATACCTTGAACCATCAGGGTGTAATTAAGACTAGGTCTGACTTGGAACAACCTGAAGGATACCTCTACCCATCAGGGTGTAATTAAGACTAGGTCTGACTTAAAACAACCTGAAGGATACCTCGAACCATCAGGGTGTAATTAAGACTAGGCCTGACTTGGAACAACCTGAAGGATACCTCTACCCATCAGGGTGTAATTAAGACTAGGTCTGACTTGGAACAACCTGAAGGATACCTCTACCCGTCAGGGTGTAATTAAGACTAAATCTGACTTGGAACAACCTGAAGGATACCTCGACCAATCAGGGTGTAATTAAGACTAGGTCTGACTTGGAACAACCTGAAGGATACCTCTTCTTATCAGGGTGTAATTAAGACTAGGTCTGAGTTGGAACAACCTGAAGGATACCTCGACCCATCAGGGTGTAATTAAGACTAAATCTGACTTGAAACAACATGAAGGATACCTCGACCCATCAGGGTGTAATTAAGAATAGGTCTGAATTGGAACAACCTGAAGGATACATTCACCCATCAGGGTGTAATTAAGATTAAGTCTGACTTGAAACAACCTGAAAGATACCTCTACCCATCAGGGTGTAATTAAGACTAGGTCTGACTTGGAACAACCTGAAAGATACCTCTACCCATCAGGATGTAATTAAGACTAAATCTGACTTGGAACAACCTGAAGGATACCTCGACCCAACAGGGTGTAATTAAGACTAGGTCTGACTTGGAACAACCTGAAGGATTCCTCGACCCATCAGGGTGTAATTAAGACTAAATCTGACTTGGAACAACCTGAAAGATACCCCTACCCATCAGGGTGTAATTCAGACTAAATTTGACTTGGAACAACCTGAAGGATACCTCTACCCATCATGGTGTAATTAAGACTAAATCTGACTTGGAACAACCTGAAAGATACCTCTACCCATCAGGGT
The DNA here is from genome assembly GCF_004210375.1 of Tachypleus tridentatus. Taxonomy (NCBI): domain Eukaryota; kingdom Metazoa; phylum Arthropoda; class Merostomata; order Xiphosura; family Limulidae; genus Tachypleus; species Tachypleus tridentatus. Next base: position 107,171,777 of record NC_134827.1, read on the forward strand.
GTAATTAAGACTAAATCTGACTTGGAAAAACCTGAAAGATACCTCTACCCATCAGGGTGTAATTAATACTAAATCTGACTTGGAGCAACCTGAAGGATACCTCTACCAATCAGGGTGTAATTAAGACTAAATCTGACTTGGAACAACTTGAAGGATACCTCGACCCATCAGGGTGTAATTACGACTAGGTCTGACTTGGAACAACCTGAAGGATACCTTCACCCGTCAGGGTGTAATTACGACTAGGTCTGACTTGGAACAACTTGAAGGATACCTCGAACCATCAGGGTGTAATTAAGACTAGGTCTGACTTAAAACAACCTGAAGGATACCTCGAACCATCAGGGTGTAATTAAGACTAGGTCTGACTTGGAACAACCTGAAGGATACCTCTACCCATCAGGGTGTAATTAAGACTAGGTCTGACTTAAAACAACCTGAAGGATACCTCGAACCATCAGGGTGTAATTAAGACTAGGCCTGACTTGGAACAACCTGAAGGATACCTCTACCCATTAGGGTGTAATTAAGACTAGGTCTGACTTGGAACAACCTGAAGGATACCTCTACCCGTCAGGGTGTAATTAAGACTAAATCTGACTTGAAACAACATGAAGGATACCTCGACCCATCAGGGTGTAATTAAGACTAGGTCTGACTTGGAACAACCTGAAGGATACCTCTACCCATCAGGGTGTAATTAAGACTAGGTCTGACTTGGAACAACCTGAAGGATACCTCTACCCGTCAGGGTGTAATTAAGACTAAATCTGACTTGGAACAACCTGAAGGATACCTCGACCCATCAGGGTGTAATTAAGACTAGGTCTGACTTGGAACAACCTGAAGGATACCTCGACCCATCAGGGTGTAATTAAGACTAGGTCTGACTTGGAACAACCTGAAGGATACCTTCACCCGTTAGGGTGTAATTAAGACTAGGTCTGACTTGGAATAACCTGAAGGATACCTTCACCCGTCAGGGTGTAATTAAGACTAGGTCCGACTAGGAACAACCTGAAGGATATCTCTACCCATCAGGGTGTAATTAAGACTAGGTCTGAATTGGAACAACTTATAGAATAACTCGACCCATCAGTGTTTCATTAAGACTAGGTCCGGCTTGAATAATCTAGAGAGAATCTCGACCAATCAGAGTCTTATTAAGACTAGGTCTGAGTTGGAACAACCTGAAGGATAACTCTACCTGTCAGTTTCTTATTAAGACTAGGTCTGACTTAGAACATCTTAGAGAATAACTCGACCCATCGGTGTGTCATTAAGACTAGGTCTGACTTGGAACAACTTAAAGAAAAACTCAACCCTTTAGTTTCATATTAAGAGTAGGCCTGACTTGGAACAACTTGAAGGATAACTAGACCAGTTAGTTTCTCATTAAGACTAGTTCTGGTTTGGAAGAGATTAAAGGATAACTTATTACGTGAGACAGTGTCTCACTGAATGTAGGTCTGACTTGAAACAATCTTAAAAGATAACAATACACTTCAGTGTCTCTTTAAGTCAATACAGAAAAGGGATTGCGAACCATGGATCCTCTGAAGTGCAGTTCGAACAAGTGAATAATTAGACCATACTTCTGTGAATAAATTATTCTTGCACGTGTCATCTGGCCAATCATAGTCTTCTTGAAAATGCTTAAAAGAGAGTATTTTTGTTGTTGTTATTTTCACGGTTGGTCAGAGGGTATTTCTGTTGTTGTTATTTTTATAGTTGGTCAGAGGGTATTTTTGTTGTTATTTTTATGGTTGTTCAGAGGATATTTCTGTTGTTGTTATTTTTACGGTTGGTCAGAGGTTATTTCTGTTGTTGTTATTTTTACGGTGAATCAGAGGGTATTTTTGTTGTTGTTATTTTTACGGTTGGTCAGAGGGTATTTTTGTTGTTGTTATTTTTACGGTTGGTCAGAGGGTATTTCTGTTGTTGTTATTTTTACGGTTGGTCAGAGGGTATTTCTGTTGTTGTTATTTTTACGGTTGGTCAGAGGGTAGTTCGTCGATGGACACGAAAGTCAACCTTGTACTCCCCATTGGTTTCATGTCATTCAGATGCACCTCTGACCTATGAATTAATCCAGATGTACCTCTGACCTATGAATTCTTAAAAGAAGCTGATATCTGTTCGTTGTCCCAAGAGCCGATGTCGTCTAAAAGAGGTTAGTTTTCGAGGTTGCCCACTCAGACATTTCAGCGGTAAAAAGGACCCTAGCTGAGGTTACCTACAGTACGATATTAGCAGTAAACTTGACCCTAGCTTGAAAATATACAGTAAACCAAGAAAATAAATCCACACTGAACTGCGGATAAGAAAAGCTTACGTGGTAACGTAAACATTACTTACAGTAACGGGAATGTTAGATCTAGCGTTTATTAAGTGATTTAGAGTTGAAACATGCAGCAACAGGTATTATTGTTAGAAAGTGTGATGTGGAGTTGGAACATATAGCAACATGTATTATTGTTAGAAAGTGTGATGTGGAGTTGGAACATGTAGCGACATGTATTATTGTTAGAAAGTGTGATGTGAAGTTGGAACATGTAGCAACAGGTATTATTGTTATAAAGTGTGATGTGGAGTTGGAACATGTAGCAACAGGTATTATTGTTAGAAAGTGTGATGTGGAGTTGGAACACGTAGCAAACACGTATTATTGTTAGAAAGCGTGATGTGGAGTTGGAACACGTAGCAAACAGGTACATTGTTAGAAAGCGTGATGTGGAGTTGGAACATGTAGCAACAGGTATTATTGTTAGAAAGTGTGATGTGGAGTTGGGACCTGTAGCATCAGGTATTATTGTTAGAAAGTGTGATGTGGAGTTGGAACATGTAGCAACAGGTATTATTGTTAGAAAGTGTGATGTGGAGTTGGAACCACGTAGCAACAGGTATTATTGTTAGAAAGTGTGATGTGGAGTTGGAACACGCAGCAAGAGGTATTGTTAGAAAGTGTGATGTGGAGTTGGGACCTGTAGCATCAGGTATTATTGTTAGAAAGTGTGATGTGGAGTTGGAACATGTAGCAACAGGTATTATTGTTAGAAAGTGTGATGTGGAGTTGGAACATGTAGCAACATGTATTATTGTTAGAAAGTGTGATGTGGAGTTGGAACATGTAGCAAGAGGTATTATTGTTAGAAAGTGTGATGTGGAGTTGAAACATGTAGCAATAGGCGTCATTGTAACGTATTTAATATTGTTCGCACTGTAACATTTGTTCTTGAAATTGATGTTTCACCTGTCTGTAGTACTCCAGCTGGCTTAATGAGTTCTGTTAATAGGCGAAATGTCTCGTCGGCAGCAGCAAATAATACTTAATCGTTTAAAAACTGGGCTCGCCCAAAAATAGGCACGTGTTTCTTTGTTATATGATTGCAACTACTTTGTATACTGCATGTGGTCGTTGCTACAGAAAACAATGTAACACTACACGCATTTCTTTGCGCACGGTATACTGGCTGAGCTATTCTCAGACCCTTAGAAACAAAATCTCTTGGTTTACCTTTTATGTGTTGTATGTCCAGGTTCTCTACCAAATCACGAGGAAATTTTGCTAAGGTGGAGCAGTTGTGTGACACAGATAATCACGTGCTCGAAAGGCTGGTAACACGTCGTACTGAATGGAGTTGGTTTTGCTTCTAGTAGAACGGTCGAAGTGACATATTGACAGCGAGTTAAGCCGACCTTGTTATCGGTTCTGACAAGCAACCAAGTTGGTTGCGAAATCTACAGTTTCTCGGTTTTCTTTCCGTCAGGACGTGTACATATACCTCAGAATTTATAGGATATTACGTACATGTTAAGTTCTGAACAGTGATTTAAACATTAGTTCATTTTTTTGTTTTACGTACAAAACTTGAAATTCTTTGTTTGTTGGTATCCTGAGTATACTGATTTTGTTTTTTGTTATTTCATTTTAAGTGCCGGATTGTGCGGTCGTAGGATTTGAGGCTCGAGACGTGGTTCAATGGAAGACATCCTGATGATTTGGGAACAGTTCTTACTGGCTGTCTGTCGTTCCTTTCGTCAATAATTCGATACTTGGCATAACCAGATGGTTATAAGAGGTGGATATAAGAATTGTTTTAACACTTAGTATGCTAGTCACGGAAATATGCCTGGCGTGGACAGGTGGTTAGATCCCGCAATCTGAGGATCGCGGGTTCGAATCCCTGTCCCACGAAACATTCTCTCCTTTTCAGACGTGAGGGAGGTATAATATGACGGTTAATCTCCTATTCATTGGTAAAAGAGTAACCCAAGAGTTGGCGGTGGGTGTTGATAACTAGCTGCCTTTCCTCTCGTCTTAGACTGCTAAATTAGGGACGGCTAGCGCAAATAGTCCTCGTGTAGCTGTGCGCGAAATTCAAAACACACCAAACCAATAATCCAAAACTATGAACATGGGTGATTACGTCGGATCCTAGGAGTCACTGTCATGACCTTTAACCTGTCATCGACACGTGCATAAGGTGTCATTGAAGTAAATAATACCAACTTGTGTTCCCATTTCTTTAGAATGTCTACGTCTCTTACCAAACTCGTTAAGTACTCGTATATAAGCCCACAGTGGCTCACAAATACGTCTGAGAACTTATAACCTTGAAAATACTCGCGGCTCATTTGTTTGTTTGTTGAATTTAGCGAAAAGCCACATGAAGGCTATCTCGGATACTCGTACCTAATTCAGAAGTAAAAAAATGGAAGGAAGACAGATAATAAATTTTACCTACCGCCAAATCTTGGACTGCTCTAATAGAATAATGACCTTCACATAATACCTCCCTTATGGCTGGAAGGGTAAACATGTTCAATAAAGGGATCTGATCCCATAACCCGCAAACTACCAGCTGGAGATCTTAACCACCAGATCATATTTGAAACTTTGGGACAACAGATTTAGTGGCTTTGCAAAAAATGCAAAAATACTAATCCTTGGGCTTCTAGTTGAGAGTCGTCCATAATAATGATTTATATTTCATTTGTTATTCATTTCTAATTAAACTATTATCAGCAAATTACAAAATATTATGTTCCTTACAATCATAATTTCGTTCATGTATGTTCGTGTTGTTAGTAATATTACAAAAATGTTTGGTTGTTGTTGAATTATGCACGAAACTACACAATGGGCTATCTATGCTCTGCCCACCGCGGGTATCGAAACCCGGTTTTTAGCGTTGTAAGTCCGCAGACATACCGCTGAGCCACTAGGGGACGAAGATGTTTGGAGTAATACGTAGATGTAAAGAAATTCGGCTTGTAGGGGTCGCTGTGAAAGATAGCGATTTGGCACGTGAGTCGCAGGGCACGTGGAGTGGCATTTTCATTTAGTACCGTGTGTGTTTCCATACGCAGAGAGTGAGATATTCAATACATGTATCTAATATAGATTGATGGTAATACAACATTCGTGATTTAATAGCCTAAGTGGTAAGTAGATACATAACCTTATAGTACAGCTGTCTAAAATTATCATAATTAATTTTTCTAATGAATTAGAAATTGTGAACGTTTAACCAACCATAACTGGTAACCTAGCACGACTCTTTGGTGAAACGACGTATTACGTATGATTATTATGTCGTCGCATTAAGCCTGACAGTTTAACGTTTATTCAGTAAAAATAAATAACTTTGTGTTCATAATTTTTATTCTACTTCTGATATGTTTAATTAATTAAATTAATTGATAATAATTGCATCTCACTTACTAGATTAGAGTGCGTTGTTTAGTTCGCATCGTAACAGCTGTATCCTAAGGTTGTGATTTAAATAGTATCTGTTTGTGGTATTCCGGCCAGCCTATTGAGTTTTGGTAGTATACGAAAGGTCTCGTCGGGTACTGGATATTTCTGAGGAATAGTGTGGCTGTCATCTTGTGACATAAACTACCTTAATTTCAATCACAAATTCATATAATTAGTAGTAGTTTCTTGAATTTTGCATCCTTTGTTTCAGAACAAATCACTGGTCGCTGTTTTTTTTTTAAACTTCCTGGTCGAGAAACTAAAAGTCACCATTTTTTTTTAGTTTAAATCGCAGGGTTACACTTTAACATGTTCCACGCGTTCTGTTGTCATTGGATTAGAAAACAACACTTGGCAAGACACGTTGCCCCTTTTGGCAACAACAGCTTTCTACTTTCTATGATATTTTCCCTTTAAACGATAATAAATAAATGTCAAGCGATTGAATCTCTGAGTTAAAGAAAACTACGATGCTGAGCGCTGACTGTGTATTGTGTATACTTGCGCTTAAACAAACCGCATGTCACAAATCGGTAGGATTGCATGATATCGACCCTGGAAAAGTCCCTACTATTATCAATCGTAAACGCATATAAAACACTACAATGATAGAATATTTTGATTTATTGTAAACTATCACTTTAGCAAGTATATCTGTGTCTCACTTCGAAGGTTTTCAAACTTGATTTTATCCACCCATTTCTTTAAATTTAAAAAAAAAAATTGAAGTTACTTTAAGGTTTAGTTTGCGAACTTAGTAGACGTTAGTTTTATATGTAAATTGATTTGTCTCTGTGAGCACAGCTCGACGAGAGAAAACAGAACAAAATATCGGAGTTACCGACGTGTTTAGCCACTTACCTTTCTATTAAACCGGTCTTTGGTAAACATAATTATACATTTTATAAGTAATTTGTAAATGTGTTTAGGTTTAATTTGTCCTTAAGTAATATAATAAATTTTATTATAATAATTGATACTGCATATAAATCAAACGTGTGTTTCGGATGTTCTTAAAACCAGAATGTTAAAAGGTTGAACATCTTATGGTCAACTACCAATTATTGCTGGCGAATTTCTTGATATGTTTAGTTTTAACGAGCTGTGTAGCTTAGTTTGTGGCAGTTTTTGAGTTGTTTTCTGTCGCAATGTATAAAACTTTCTACGATTAAAAATGCACAGTGACAAATAACGCCTAACGTGTCGTAATCTACTGATATTAATGTTGTACCTATTATAAAACTATTTGTTTTGTTTTTGAATTTCGCGCAAAGCTACTCGAGGGCTATCTGCGCTAGCCGTCCCTAATTTAGCTGTGTAAGACTAGAGAGAAGGCAGCTAGTCATCACCACCCACCGCCAACTCTTGGGCTACTCTTTAACCAACGAATAGTGGGATTGACCGTCACATTATAACGCCACACAGCTGGAAGGGCGAGCATGTTTGGCGCGACGGGGATGCGAACCCGCGACCCTCAGATTACGAGTCGCACGCCTTAACCAACCTGGCCATGCCGGCCACATACAAACTGATTTTGTTTAATATCCTTTCAGTTTTTAAATATATAAGCTATTTAATTTCACATTACAGGACTAACGTAATAACATTATTTCCTAAGATAGATGATACGAAGTAGGAACAGTATAGGTTAGATCAGGGGTTCCTAAACTGGGGACCGCGGACCCCCGGGAGCTGTATGAAGTTTTTAGGTAACGAACTGTAAAAATGCACAAAACTTTTAACGTACTCAATATCTATAGTTTTTTTTTTTTATGGTGGGAGTTCTGGAGGTCTCGGTCAGCATGTGTAATGTTCTGGGGGTTTTGTGCTGAGGTGACGTTCATTGTACATCTGGACTGTCAGAAACGAATGTTTGTGTATCTGTAGTAACATTGGTATTGAGAAAAAGATGTTTGACTTCGTTCTTTTCCTGATATATCTGTATCTATAGTAACGTTATAACATTGAGTTAAATGTCTGACTTCACCCTTGACCTAGTTATTTCTCTCACACTATTTTGATTCGTTGAGTTTCATTCGATACTCATTGACAGTTTTAAAAAACTATTAAGAAAGTAAGTCGACGGATTTTAAGTCACCTTAAGGTTTACTTAAGAATTTAACGGCTTGTTTTGTTAAGTAGTTAATAAGTCTGCACAGTTGGCTGTATGCGCTGTATCCACCTAGGGATCAAGCCTCACATTTTAATGTTATAACCCTTGAAGTTTACCGCTCAGCCACCAGGAAAGACGTTGTTTTTGGTTTGCCTCCTTTAGCATACTGAATTTCTAAAAAAAATACCACAGTTTTTACTCACCGTGAGTAAAAACTGGAGTCATCGGCCCATCAGTTCTTCAATTTTATGTGGACTGGTTGTTGCGACCTCTCTGTCCGAATGCTAAAAACATTTTACCATTGTTCTATTGTTATTGTAATTCGGATATTAGTAACTGGTTTGTGATCTGTACCTGTGTTTCTTCTAACCAGCATGGGTAACTAGAAATTTTACTTCTGTTTAGTAAACTGTGGTCTGTGGGTGTTCTTACTTACCCTTGTGTGGACTGATCATTGCGATCCCTTTGTCTGATTACTTTAAATAATTTACCATTTCTCTAATGTCTTTGTAACTGTCTATGGTTACCTGTTGTATAACTCAACATCTACTGGAATCATTTTGTTATAGTTATTTTGTCCAGATATTAGAGCGTAAACTGGTGTAGTTTCGATCTCTGTCAGCTGCATCAGTTGTCTGAAATTTAAATTATTTTTTCATGTGCAACTGATCAATGTTAGGTTTTGACATTATCGTCCGTCAAACGTCCAATGTTTTCCACATTATCGTCTGCCAAACTTCCAATGTTTTCCACATTATCGTCCGTCAAACTTCCAATGTTTTCCACATTATCGTCCGTCAAACTTCCAATGTTTTCCACATTATCGTCCGTCAAACTTCCAATGTTTTCCACATTATCGTCCGTCAAACTTCCAATGTTTTCCACATTATCGTCCGTCAAACTTCCAACGTTTTCCACATTATCGTCCGCCAAACTTCCAACGTTTTCCACATTATCGTCCGTCAAACTTCCAATGTTTTTCTCACCTTCTGAAATGATAATTCTGTTTGATAATTAAAAATGTTATTTAATTTTTCAGCTCAAAGACATGAATGTTTTCGTCATCCGTAAATAATGTCAAATACGGATAATTATAAGTAGGCTTGATGGCAATTGTTTCTAATCGTATTCAAGGTCGAAGTGATGTTAAGGACGTGTGTGTATAAATTAAAACCCAGTTTTTTATCTCTTATTCCCGATGATGGCGACACATAGCGAAACTTGTAGAATCTCTTCATAAATCAAATATTTCTCTGAAACAACTAAAACTGTTGTGCGTGTTTTTCTATGTTTACTACGACTAGAAACTGCAAGTTGAGATAATTCGTTTATTCGGTTAATAGTTATTTTAAACTGTAATAATACACAACTTGAATCACATGTCAAAGTTCGTCTGTTTAAGAACTGGTCAGTTAGTAAACTGGGTAGATATTGGTTTTTCTTGGTTATGATGAAATCAGAAGGTTCGTTTCTTTACTAATAATGGTCTATAAAGTCGAACCTTTCGTTTTGTTTTTTGGTGAATTGTTTCTTTAATATGTCCAAACGGCATGTCTGAGGACTTGCAACGCTAAAACCTGTAGTTTTATTATTGTTTTAATAAACAATATTATTGTATTATTGTTAAAATGTGTGATGTGGAGTTGGAACATGTAGCAACATGTATTATTGTTATAAAGTGTGATGTGGAGTTGGGACCTGTAGCATCAGGTATTATTGTTAGAAAGTGTGATGTGGAGTTGGAACATGTAGCAACATGTATTATTGTTAGAAAGTGTGATGTGGAGTTGGAACATGTAGCAACATGTATTATTGTTAGAAAGTGTGATGTGGAGTTGGAACATGTAGCAACAGGTATTATTGTTAAAATGTGTGATGTGGAGTTGGAACACGTAGCAACATGTATTATTGTTATAAAGCGTGATGTGGAGTTGGGACCTGCAGCATCAGGTATTATTGTTAGAAAGTGTGATGTGGAGTTGGAACATGTAGCAACAGGTATTATTGTTAAAAGGTGTGATGTGGAGTTGGAACATGTAGCAACATGTATTATTGTTATAAAGTGTGATGTGGAGTTGGGACCTGTAGCATCAGGTATTATTGTTAGAAAGTGTGATGTGGAGTTGGAACATGTAGCAAACAGGTATTACTGTTAAAATGTGTGATGTGGAGTTGGGACCTGTAGCATCAGGTATTATTGCCAGAGTGTGATGTGGAGTTGGAACATGCAGCAACAGGTATTATTGTTAAAACGTGTGATGTGGAGTTGGAACATGTAGCAACATGTATTATTGTTATAAAGTGTGATGTGGAGTTGGGACCCGCAGCATCAGGTATTATTGTTAGAAAGTGTGATGTGGAGTTGGAACACGTAGCAACAGGTATTATTGTTAAAACGTGCGGATGTGGAGTTGGGACCTGTAGCATCAGGCATTATTGTTAGAAAGCGTGATGTGGAGCTGGAACATGTAAAAACAGGCATTATTGTTAAAACGTGTGATGTGGAGTTGGGACCTGTAGCATCAGGTATTATTGTTAGAAAGTGTGATGTGGAGTTAAAACATGTAGCAACAGGTATTATTGTTAAAACGTGTGATGTGGAGTTGGGACCTGTAGCATCAGGCATTATTGTTAGAAAGTGTGATGTGGAGTTGGAACACGTAGCAAACATGTATTATTGTTAGAAAGTGTGATGTGGAGTTGGAACACGTAGCAACATGTATTATTGTTAGAAAGTGTGATGTGGAGTTGGAACACGTAGCAACATGTATTATTGTTATAAAGTGTGATGTGGAGTTGGGACCTGTAGCATCAGGTATTATTGTTAGAAAGTGTCATGTGGAGTTGGAACATGTAGCAACATGTATTATTGTTAGAAAGTGTGATGTGGAGTTGGAACACGCAGCAACATGTATTATTGTTAGAAAGTGTGATGTGGAGTTGGAACACGTAGCAACATGTATTATTGTTAGAAAGCGTGATGTGGAGTTGGAACATGTAGCAACACGTATTATTGTTATAAAGCGTGATGTGAAGTTGGAAACACGTAGCAACAGGTATTACTGTTAAAATGTGTGATGTGGAGTCCGAACACGCAGCAACATGTATTATTGTTAGAAAGTGTGATGTGGAGTTGGAACACGTAGCAACAGGTACATTGTTAGAAAGTGTGATGTGGAGTTGGAACACGTAGCAACACGTATTATTGTTATAAAGTGTGATGTGAAGTTGGAACACGTAGCAACAGGTATTATTGTTAAAACGTGTGATGTGGAGTCCGAAACACGTAGCAAACATGTATTATTGTTAGAAAGCGTGATGTGGAGTTGGAACACGTAGCAACATGTATTATTGTTAGAAAGTGTGATGTGGAGTTGGAACATGTAGCAACACGTATTATTGTTAGAAAGTGTCATGTGGAGTTGGAACATGTAGCAACATGTATTATTGTTACAAAGTGTGATGTGAAGTTGGAACATGTAGCAACAGGTATTATTGTTAAAATGTGTGATGTGGAGTTCGAAACACGTAGCAACATGTATTATTGTTAGAAAGTGTGATGTGGAGCTGGAACACGTAGCAACATGTATTATTGTTAGAAAGTGTGATGTGGAGTTGGAACACGTAGCAACATGTATTATTGTTAGAAAGCGTGATGTGGAGTTGGAAACATGTAGCAACATGTATTATTGTTAGAAAGTGTGATGTAGAGTTGGGACCTGTAGCATCAGGTATTATTGTTAGAAAGTGTGATGTGGAGTTGGAACACGTAGCAACATGTATTATTGTTAGAAAGCGTGATGTGGAGTTGGAACATGTAGCAACATGTATTATTGTTATAAAGCGTGATGTGAAGTTGGAACATGTAGCAACAGGTATTATTCTTAAAATGTGTGATGTGAAGTTGGAACATGTAGCAACAGGTATTATTGTTAGAAAGTGTGATGTGGAGTTGGAACATATAGCAACATGTATTATTGTTAGAAAGTGTGATATGGAGTTGGAACATGTAGCAACATGTATAATTGTTAGAAAGTGTGATGTGGAGTTGGAACATGTAGCATCAGGCATTATTGTTAGAAAGCGTGATGTGGAGTTGGAACACGCAGCAACACGTATTATTGTTAGAAAGCGTGATGTGGAGTTGGAACATGCAGCAACACGTATTATCATCATAATGTGTGATGTGGAGTTGGAACATGTAGCAACAGGTATTATTGTTATAAAGTGTGATGTGGAGTTGGAACATGTAGCAACAGGTATTATTGTTATAAAGTGTGATGTGGAGTTGGGACCTGTAGCATCAGGTATTATTGTTAGAAAGCGTAATATGGAGTTGGAACATGCAGCAAACATGTATTATTGTTAGAAAGCGTGATGTGGAGCTGGAACATGCAGCAACATGTATTATTGTTATAAAGTGTGATGTGGAGTTGGGACCTGTAGCATCAGGTATTATTGTTAGAAAGTGTGATGTGGAGTTGGAACATGTTGCAACAGGTATTATTGTTAAAATGTGTGATGTGGAGTTGGGACCTGTAGCATCAGGTATTATTGTTAGAAAGTGTGATGTGGAGTTGGAACATGTAGCAACAGGTATTATTGTTAAAATGTGTGATGTGGAGTTGGGAACCTGTAGCATCAGGTATTATTGTTATAAAGCGTGATGTGGAGTTGGAACACGCAGCAACACGTATTATTGTTAAAATGTGTGATGTGGAGTTGGGAACCTGCAGCATCAGGTATTATTGTTATAAAGTGTGATGTGGAGTTGGAACATGTATTAACATGTATTATTGTTAGAAAGTGTGATGTGGAGTTGGAACATGTAGCAACATGTATTATTGTCATAAAGTGTGATGTGGAGTTGGAACATGTAGCAACAGGTATTATTGTTATAAAGTGTGATGTGGAGTTGGGACCTGTAGCATCAGGTATTATTGTTATAAAGTGTGATGTGGAGTTGGGACCTGTAGCATCAGGTATTATTGTTAGAAAGTGTGATGTGGAGTTGGAACATGTAGCAACATGTATTATTGTTAGAAAGTGTGATGTGGAGTTGGAACATGTAGCAACATGTATTATTGTCATAATGTGTGATGTGGAGTTGGAACATGTAGCAACAGGTATTATTGTTATAAAGTGTGATGTGGAGTTGGAACATGTAGCAACTGGTATTATTGTTATAAAGTGTGATGTGGAGTTGGAACATGTAGCAACTGGTATTATTGTTATAAAGTGTGATGTGGAGTTGGGACCTGTAGCATCAGGTATTATTGTTAGAAAGTGTGATGTGGAGTTGGAACATGTAGCAACAGGTATTATTGTTAAAATGTGTGATGTGGAGTTGGGACCTGTAGCATCAGGTATTATTCTTATAAAGTGTGATGTGGAGTTGGAACATGTAGCAACAGGTATTATTGTTAAAATGTGTGATGTGGAGTTGGGACCTGTAGCATCAGGTATTATTGTTAGAAAGTGTGATGTGGAGTTGGAACATGTAGCAACATGTATTATTGTTAGAAAGTGTGATGTGGAGTTAGAACATGTAGCAACATGTATTATTGTCATAAAGTGTGATGTGGAGTTGGAACATGTAGCAACAGGTATTATTGTTATAAAGTGTGATGTGGAGTTGGAACATGTAGCAACAGGTATTATTGTTATAAAGTGTGATGTGGAGTTGGGACCTGTAGCATCAGGTATTATTGTTAGAAAGTGTGATGTGGAGTTGGAACATGTAGCAACATGTATTATTGTTAGAAAGTGTGATGTGGAGTTGGAACATGTAGCAACATGTATTATTGTCATAAAGTGTGATGTGGAGTTGGGACCTGTAGCAACATGTATTATTGTTAGAAAGTGTGATGTGGAGTTGGAACATGTAGCAACATGTATTATTGTTAGAAAGTGTGATGTGAAGTTGGAACATGTAGCAACAGGTATTATTGTTAGAAAGTGTGATGTGGAGTTGGAACATGTAGCAACATGTATTATTGTTATAAAGTGTGATGTGGAGTTGGAACATGTAGCAACAGGTATTATTGTTAGAAAGTGTGATGTGAAGTTGGAACATGTAGCAACATGTATTATTGTTATAAAGTGTGATGTGGAGTTGGAACATGTAGCAACAGGTATTATTGTTAGAAAGTGTGATGTGGAGTTGGAACATGTAGCAACATGTATTATTGTTATAAAGTGTGATGTGGAGTTGGAACATGTAGCAACAGGTATTATTGTTAGAAAGTGTGATGTGGAGTTGGAACATGCAGCAAACAGGTATTATTGTTAGAAAGTGTGATGTGGAGTTGGAACATGTAGCAACAGGTATTATTGTTAGAAAGTGTGATGTGGAGTTGGAACATGTAGCAACAGGTATTATTGTTAGAAAGTGTGATGTGGAGTTGGGACCTGTAGCATCAGGTATTATTGTTAGAAAGTGTGATGTGGAGTTGGAACATGTAGCAACAGGTATTATTGTTAAAATGTGTGATGTGGAGTTGGGACCTGTAGCATCAGGTATTATTGTTAAAATGTGTGATGTGGAGTTGGAACATGTAGCAACATGTATTATTGTTATAAAGTGTGATGTGGAGTTGGGACCTGTAGCATCAGGTATTATTGTTAGAAAGTGTGATGTGGAGTTGGAACATGTAGCAACAGGTATTATTGTTAAAATGTGTGATGTGGAGTTGGGACCCGCAGCATCAGGTATTGTGTTAGAAAGTGTGATGTGGAGTTGGAACATGTAGCAACAGGTATTATTGTTAAAATGTGTGATGTGGAGATGGAACATGCAGCAACATGTATTATTGTTATAAAGTGTGATGTGGAGTTGGGACATGTAGCAATCAGGTATTATTGTTAGAAAGTGTGATGTGGAGTTGGAACATGTAGCAACAGGTATTATTGTTAAAATGTGTGATGTGGAGTTGGAACATGTAGCAACAGGTATTATTGTTATAAAGTGTGATGTGGAGTTGGGACCTGTAGCATCAGGTATTATTGTTAGAAAGTGTAATATGGAGTTGGAACATGTAGCAACATGTATTATTGTTAGAAAGTGTGATGTGGAGTTGGAACATGTAGCAACATGTATTATTGTTATAAAGTGTGATGTGGAGTTGGAACATGTTGCAACAGGTATTATTGTTAAAATGTGTGATGTGGAGTTGGGACCTGTAGCATCAGGTATTATTGTTAGAAAGTGTGATGTGGAGTTGGAACATGTAGCAACAGGTATTATTGTTAAAATGTGTGATGTGGAGTTGGGACCTGTAGCATCAGGTATTATTGTTATAAAGTGTGATGTGGAGTTGGAACATGTAGCAACATGTATTATTGTTAAAATGTGTGATGTGGAGTTGGGACCTGTAGCATCAGGTATTATTGTTAGAAAGTGTGATGTGGAGTTGGAACATGTAGCAACATGTATTATTGTTAGAAAGTGTGATGTGGAGTTGGAACATGTAGCAACATGTATTATTGTCATAAAGTGTGATGTGGAGTTGGAACATGTAGCAACAGGTATTATTGTTATAAAGTGTGATGTGGAGTTGGGACCTGTAGCATCAGGTATTATTGTTATAAAGTGTGATGTGGAGTTGGGACCTGTAGCATCAGGTATTATTGTTAGAAAGTGTGATGTGGAGTTGGAACATGTAGCAACATGTATTATTGTTAGAAAGTGTGATGTGGAGTTGGAACATGTAGCAACATGTATTATTGTCATAATGTGTGATGTGGAGTTGGAACATGTAGCAACAGGTATTATTGTTATAAAGTGTGATGTGGAGTTGGAACATGTAGCAACTGGTATTATTGTTATAAAGTGTGATGTGGAGTTGGGACCTGTAGCATCAGGTATTATTGTTAGAAAGTGTGATGTGGAGTTGGAACATGTAGCAACAGGTATTATTGTTAAAATGTGTGATGTGGAGTTGGGACCTGTAGTATCAGGTATTATTCTTATAAAGTGTGATGTGGAGTTGGAACATGTAGCAACAGGTATTATTGTTAAAATGTGTGATGTGGAGTTGGGACATGTAGCAACAGGTATTATTGTTAGAAAGTGTGATGTGGAGTTGGAACATGTAGCAACATGTATTATTGTTAGAAAGTGTGATGTGGAGTTGGAACATGTAGCAACATGTATTATTGTCATAAAGTGTGATGTGGAGTTGGAACATGTAGCAACAGGTATTATTGTTATAAAGTGTGATGTGGAGTTGGAACATGTAGCAACACGTATTATTGTTATAAAGTGTGATGTGGAGTTGGGACCTGTAGCATCAGGTATTATTGTTAGAAAGTGTGATGTGGAGTTGGAACATGTAGCAACATGTATTATTGTTAGAAAGTGTGATGTGGAGTTGGAACATGTAGCAACATGTATTATTGTCATAAAGTGTGATGTGGAGTTGGGACCTGTACCAACATGTATTATTGTTAGAAAGTGTGATGTGGAGTTGGAACATGTAGCAACATGTATTATTGTTAGAAAGTGTGATGTGAAGTTGGAACATGTAGCAACAGGTATTATTGTTAGAAAGTGTGATGTGGAGTTGGAACATGTAGCAACATGTATTATTGTTATAAAGTGTGATGTGGAGTTGGAACATGTAGCAACAGGTATTATTGTTAGAAAGTGTGATGTGAAGTTGGAACATGTAGCAACATGTATTATTGTTATAAAGTGTGATGTGGAGTTGGAACACGCAGCAACAGGTATTATTGTTAGAAAGTGTGATGTGGAGTTGGAACATGTAGCAACATGTATTATTGTTATAAAGTGTGATGTGGAGTTGGAACATGTAGCAACAGGTATTATTGTTAGAAAGTGTGATGTGGAGTTGGAACATGTAGCAACAGGTATTATTGTTAGAAAGTGTGATGTGGAGTTGGAACATGTAGCAACAGGTATTATTGTTAGAAAGTGTGATGTGGAGTTGGAACATGCAGCAACAGGTATTATTGTTAGAAAGTGTGATGTGGAGTTGGAACATGTAGCAACATGTATTATTGTTATAAAGTGTGATGTGGAGTTGGAACATGTAGCATCAGGTACATTGTTAGAAAGTGTGATGTGGAGTTGGAACATGTAGCAACAGGTATTATTGTTAAAACGTGTGTGATGTGGAGTTGGGACCTGTAGCATCAGGCATTATTGTTAAAAGTGTGATGTGGAGTTGGAACATGTAGCAACATGTATTATTGTTATAAAGTGTGATGTAGAGTTGGGACATGTAGCATCAGGTATTATTGTTAGAAAGTGTGATGTGGAGTTGGAACATGTAGCAACAGGTATTATTGTTAAAATGTGTGATGTGGAGTTGGGACCTGTAGCATCAGGTATTATTGTTAGAAAGTGTGATGTGGAGTTGGAACATGTAGCAACAGGTATTATTGTTAAAATGTGTGATGTGGAGTTGGAACATGTAGCAACATGTATTATTGTTATAAAGTGTGATGTGGAGTTGGGACCTGTAGCATCAGGTATTATTGTTAGAAAGTGTGATGTGGAGTTGGAACATGTAGCAACAGGTATTATTGTTAAAATGTGTGATGTGGAGTTGGGACCTGTAGCATCAGGTATTATTGTTAGAAAGTGTGATGTGGAGTTGGAACATGTAGCAACAGGTATTATTGTTAAAATGTGTGATGTGGAGTTGGGACCTGTAGCATCAGGTATTATTGTTAGAAAGTGTGATGTGGAGTTAAAACATGTAGCAACAGGTATTATTGTTAAAATGTGTGATGTGGAGTTGGGACCTGTAGCATCAGGTATTATTGTTAGAAAGTGTGATGTGGAGTTGGAACATGTAGCAACATGTATTATTGTTAGAAAGTGTGATGTGGAGTTGGAACATGTAGCAACATGTATTATTGTTAGAAAGTGTGATGTGGAGTTGGAACATGTAGCAACATGTATTATTGTTATAAAGTGTGATGTGGAGTTGGGACCTGTAGCATCAGGTATTATTGTTAGAAAGTGTCATGTGGAGTTGGAACATGTAGCAACATGTATTATTGTTAGAAAGTGTGATGTGGAGTTGGAACATGTAGCAACATGTATTATTGTTAGAAAGTGTGATGTGGAGTTGGAACATGTAGCAACATGTATTATTGTTAGAAAGTGTGATGTGGAGTTGGAACATGTAGCAACATGTATTATTGTTATAAAGTGTGATGTGAAGTTGGAACATGTAGCAACAGGTATTATTGTTAAAATGTGTGATGTGGAGTTCGAACATGTAGCAACATGTATTATTGTTAGAAAGTGTGATGTGGAGTTGGAACATGTAGCAACAGGTATTATTGTTAGAAAGTGTGATGTGGAGTTGGAACATGTAGCAACATGTATTATTGTTATAAAGTGTGATGTGAAGTTGGAACATGTAGCAACAGGTATTATTGTTAAAATGTGTGATGTGGAGTTGGAACATGTAGCAACATGTATTATTGTTAGAAAGTGTGATGTGGAGTTGGAACATGTAGCAACATGTATTATTGTTAGAAAGTGTGATGTGGAGTTGGAACATGTAGCAACATGTATTATTGTTAGAAAGTGTGATGTGGAGTTGGAACATGTAGCAACATGTATTATTGTTACAAAGTGTGATGTGAAGTTGGAACATGTAGCAACAGGTATTATTGTTAAAATGTGTGATGTGGAGTTCGAACATGTAGCAACATGTATTATTGTTAGAAAGTGTGATGTGGAGTTGGAACATGTAGCAACATGTATTATTGTTAGAAAGTGTGATGTGGAGTTGGAACATGTAGCAACATGTATTATTGTTAGAAAGTGTGATGTGGAGTTGGAACATGTAGCAACATGTATTATTGTTAGAAAGTGTGATGTGGAGTTGGGACCTGTAGCATCAGGTATTATTGTTAGAAAGTGTGATGTGGAGTTGGAACATGTAGCAACATGTATTATTGTTAGAAAGTGTGATGTGGAGTTGGAACATGTAGCAACATGTATTATTGTTATAAAGTGTGATGTGAAGTTGGAACATGTATCAACAGGTATTATTCTTAAAATGTGTGATGTGAAGTTGGAACATGTAGCAACAGGTATTATTGTTAGAAAGTGTGATGTGGAGTTGGAACATATAGCAACATGTATTATTGTTAGAAAGTGTGATATGGAGTTGGAACATGTAGCAACATGTATAATTGTTAGAAAGTGTGATGTGGAGTTGGAACATGTAGCATCAGGTATTATTGTTAGAAAGTGTGATGTGGAGTTGGAACATGTAGCAACATGTATTATTGTTAGAAAGTGTGATGTGGAGTTGGAACATGTAGCAACATGTATTATTGTCATAATGTGTGATGTGGAGTTGGAACATGTAGCAACAGGTATTATTGTTATAAAGTGTGATGTGGAGTTGGAACATGTAGCAACAGGTATTATTGTTATAAAGTGTGATGTGGAGTTGGGACCTGTAGCATCAGGTATTATTGTTAGAAAGTGTAATATGGAGTTGGAACATGTAGCAACATGTATTATTGTTAGAAAGTGTGATGTGGAGTTGGAACATGTAGCAACATGTATTATTGTTATAAAGTGTGATGTGGAGTTGGGACCTGTAGCATCAGGTATTATTGTTAGAAAGTGTGATGTGGAGTTGGAACATGTTGCAACAGGTATTATTGTTAAAATGTGTGATGTGGAGTTGGGACCTGTAGCATCAGGTATTATTGTTAGAAAGTGTGATGTGGAGTTGGAACATGTAGCAACAGGTATTATTGTTAAAATGTGTGATGTGGAGTTGGGACCTGTAGCATCAGGTATTATTGTTATAAAGTGTGATGTGGAGTTGGAACATGTAGCAACATGTATTATTGTTAAAATGTGTGATGTGGAGTTGGGACCTGTAGCATCAGGTATTATTGTTAGAAAGTGTGATGTGGAGTTGGGACCTGTAGTATCAGGTATTATTCTTATAAAGTGTGATGTGGAGTTGGAACATGTAGCAACAGGTATTATTGTTAAAATGTGTGATGTGGAGTTGGGACCTGTAGCATCAGGTATTATTGTTAGAAAGTGTGATGTGGAGTTGGAACATGTAGCAACATGTATTATTGTTAGAAAGTGTGATGTGGAGTTAGAACATGTAGCAACATGTATTATTGTCATAAAGTGTGATGTGGAGTTGGAACATGTAGCAACAGGTATTATTGTTATAAAGTGTGATGTGGAGTTGGAACATGTAGCAACAGGTATTATTGTTATAAAGTGTGATGTGGAGTTGGGACCTGTAGCATCAGGTATTATTGTTAGAAAGTGTGATGTGGAGTTGGAACATGTAGCAACATGTATTATTGTTAGAAAGTGTGATGTGGAGTTGGAACACGTAGCAACATGTATTATTGTCATAAAGTGTGATGTGGAGTTGGAACATGTAGCAACTGGTATTATTGTTATAAAGTGTGATGTGGAGTTGGGACCTGTAGCATCAGGTATTATTGTTAGAAAGTGTGATGTGGAGTTGGAACATGTAGCAACAGGTATTATTGTTAGAAAGTGTGATGTGGAGTTGGAACATGTAGCAACAGGTATTATTGTTAAAATGTGTGATGTGGAGTTGGGACCTGTAGCATCAGGTATTATTGTTAGAAAGTGTGATGTGGAGTTAAAACATGTAGCAACAGGTATTATTGTTAAAATGTGTGATGTGGAGTTGGGACCTGTAGCATCAGGTATTATTGTTAGAAAGTGTGATGTGGAGTTGGAACATGTAGCAACAGGTATTATTGTTAGAAAGTGTGATGTGGAGTTGGAACATGTAGCAACATGTATTATTGTTAGAAAGTGTGATGTGGAGTTGGAACATGTAGCAACATGTATTATTGTCATAAAGTGTGATGTGGAGTTGGAACATGTAGCAACAGGTATTATTGTTATAAAGTGTGATGTGGAGTTGGGACCTGTAGCATCAGGTATTGTTAGAAAGTGTGATGTGGAGTTGGAACATTTAGCAACATGTATTATTGTTAGAAAGTGTGATGTGGAGTTGGAACATGTAGCGACATGTATTATTGTTAGAAAGTGTGATGTGAAGTTGGAACATGCAGCAACAGGTATTATTGTTATAAAGTGTGATGTGGAGTTGGAACATGTAGCAACAGGTATTATTGTTAGAAAGTGTGATGTGGAGTTGGAACATGTAGCAACATGTATTATTGTTAGAAAGTGTGATGTGGAGTTGGAACATGTAGCAACAGGTATTATTGTTAGAAAGTGTGATGTGGAGTTGGAACATGTAGCAACAGGTATTATTGTTAGAAAGTGTGATGTGGAGTTGGGACCTGTAGCATCAGGTATTATTGTTAGAAAGTGTGATGTGGAGTTGGAACATGTAGCAACAGGTATTATTGTTAGAAAGCGTGATGTGGAGTTGGAAACATGTAGCAACAGGTATTATTGTTAGAAAGTGTGATGTGGAGTTGGAACATGTAGCAAGAGGTATTATTGTTAGAAAGTGTGATGTGGAGTTGGGACCTGTAGCATCAGGTATTATTGTTAGAAAGTGTGATGTGGAGTTGGAACATGTAGCAACAGGTATTATTGTTAGAAAGTGTGATGTGGAGTTGGAACATGTAGCAACATGTATTATTGTTAGAAAGTGTGATGTGGAGTTGGAACATGTAGCAAGAGGTATTATTGTTAGAAAGTGTGATGTGGAGTTGAAACATGTAGCAATAGGCGTCATTGTAACGTATTTAATATTGTTCGCACTGTAACATTTGTTCTTGAAATTGATGTTTCACCTGTCTGTAGTACTCCAGCTGGCTTAATGAGTTCTGTTAATAGGCGAAATGTCTCGTCGGCAGCAGCAAATAATACTTAATCGTTTAAAAACTGGGCTCGCCCAAAAATAGGCACGTGTTTCTTTGTTATATGATTGCAACTACTTTGTATACTGCATGTGGTCGTTGCTACAGAAAACAATGTAACACTACACGCATTTCTTTGCGCACGGTATACTGGCTGAGCTATTCTCAGACCCTTAGAAACAAAATCTCTTGGTTTACCTTTTATGTGTTGTATGTCCAGGTTCTCTACCAAATCACGAGGAAATTTTGCTAAGGTGGAGCAGTTGTGTGACACAGATAATCACGTGCTCGAAAGGCTGGTAACACGTCGTACTGAATGGAGTTGGTTTTGCTTCTAGTAGAACGGTCGAAGTGACATATTGACAGCGAGTTAAGCCGACCTTGTTATCGGTTCTGACAAGCAACCAAGTTGGTTGCGAAATCTACAGTTTCTCGGTTTTCTTTCCGTCAGGACGTGTACATATACCTCAGAATTTATAGGATATTACGTACATGTTAAGTTCTGAACAGTGATTTAAACATTAGTTCATTTTTTTGTTTTACGTACAAAACTTGAAATTCTTTGTTTGTTGGTATCCTGAGTATACTGATTTTGTTTTTTGTTATTTCATTTTAAGTGCCGGATTGTGCGGTCGTAGGATTTGAGGCTCGAGACGTGGTTCAATGGAAGACATCCTGATGATTTGGGAACAGTTCTTACTGGCTGTCTGTCGTTCCTTTCGTCAATAATTCGATACTTGGCATAACCAGATGGTTATAAGAGGTGGATATAAGAATTGTTTTAACACTTAGTATGCTAGTCACGGAAATATGCCTGGCGTGGACGGGTGGTTAGATCCACAATCTGAGGATCGCGGGTTCGAATCCCTGTCCCACGAAACATTCTCTCCTTTTCAGACGTGAGGGAGGTATAATATGACGGTTAATCTCCCTATTCATTGGTAAAAGAGTAACCCAAGAGTTGGCGGTGGGTGTTGATAACTAGCTGCCTTTCCTCTCGTCTTAGACTGCTAAATTAGGGACGGCTAGCGCAAATAGTCCTCGTGTAGCTGTGCGCGAAATTCAAAACACACCAAACCAATAATCCAAAACTATGAACATGGGTGATTACGTCGGATCCTAGGAGTCACTGTCATGACCTTTTAACCTGTCATCGACACGTGCATAAGGTGTCATTGAAGTAAATAATACCAACTTGTGTTCCCATTTCTTTAGAATGTCTACGTCTCTTACCAAACTCGTTAAGTACTCGTATATAAGCCCACAGTGGCTCACAAATACGTTTGAGAACTTATAACCTTGAAAATACTCGCGGCTCATTTGTTTGTTTGTTGAATTTAGCGAAAAGCCACATGAAGGCTATCTCGGATACTCGTACCTAATTCAGAAGTAAAAAAATGGAAGGAAGACAGATAATAAATTTTACCTACCGCCAAATCTTGGACTGCTCTAATAGAATAATGACCTTCACATAATACCTCCCTTATGGCTGGAAGGGTAAACATGTTCAATAAAGGGATCTGATCCCATAACCCGCAAACTACCAGCTGGAGATCTTAACCACCAGATCATATTTGAAACTTTGGGACAACAGATTTAGTGGCTTTGCAAAAAATGCAAAAATACTAATCCTTGGGCTTCTAGTTGAGAGTCGTCCATAATAATGATTTATATTTCATTTGTTATTCATTTCTAATTAAACTATTATCAGCAAATTACAAAATATTATGTTCCTTACAATCATAATTTCGTTCATGTATGTTCGTGTTGTTAGTAATATTACAAAAATGTTTGGTTGTTGTTGTTGTTGTTGAATTATGCACGAAACTACACAATGGGCTATCTATGCTCTGCCCACCGCGGGTATCGAAACCCGGTTTTTAGCGTTGTAAGTCCGCAGACATACCGCTGAGCCACTAAGGGACGAAGATGTTTGGAGTAATACGTAGATGTAAAGAAATTCGGCTTGTAGGGGTCGCTGTGAAAGATAGCGATTTGGCACGTGAGTCGCAGGGCACGTGGAGTGGCATTTTCATTTAGTACCGTGTGTGTTTCCATACGCAGAGAGTGAGATATTCAATACATGTATCTAATATAGATTGATGGTGATACAACATTCGTGATTTAATAGCCTAAGTGGTAAGTAGATACATAACCTTATAGTACAGCTGTCTAAAATTATCATAATTAATTTTTCTAATGAATTAGAAATTGTGAACGTTTAACCAACCATAACTGGTAACCTAGCACGACTCTTTGGTGAAACGACGTATTACGTATGATTATTATGTCGTCGCATTAAGCCTGACAGTTTAACGTTAATTCCAGTAAAAATAAATAACTTTGTGTTCATAATTTTTATTCTACTTCTGATATGTTTAATTAATTAAATTAATTGATAATAATTGCATCTCACTTACTAGATTAGAGTGCGTTGTTTAGTTCGCATCGTAACAGCTGTATCCTAAGGTTGTGATTTAAATAGTATCTGTTTGTGGTATTCCGGCCAGCCTATTGAGTTTTGGTAGTATACGAAAGGTCTCGTCGGGTACTGGATATTTCTGAGGAATAGTGTGGCTGTCATCTTGTGACATAAACTACCTTAATTTCAATCACAAATTCATATAATTAGTAGTAGTTTCTTGAATTTTGCATCCTTTGTTTCAGAACAAATCACTGGTCGCTGTTTTTTTTTTTAAACTTCCTGGTCGAGAAACTAAAAGTCACCATTTATTTTTAGTTTAAATCGCAGGGTTACACTTTAACATGTTCCACGCGTTCTGTTGTCATTGGATTAGAAAACAACACTTGGCAAGACACGTTGCCCCTTTGGCAACAACAGCTTTCTACTTTCTATGATATTTTCCCTTTAAACGATAATAAATAAATGTCAAGCGAATGAATCTCTGAGTTAAAGAAAACTACGATGCTGAGCGCAGACTGTGTATTGTGTATACTTGCGCTTAAACAAACCGCATGTCACAAATCGGTAGGATTGCATGATATCGACCCTGGAAAAAGTCCCTACTATTATCAATCGTAAACGCATATAAAACACTACAATGATAGAATATTTTGATTTATTGTAAACTATCACTTTAGCAAGTATATCTGTGTCTCACTTCGAAGGTTTTCAAACTTGATTTTATCCACCCATTTCTTTAAATTAAAAAAAAAATTGAAGTTACTTTAAGGTTTAGTTTTGCGAACTTAGTAGACGTTAGTTTTATATGTAAATTGATTTGTCTCTGTGAGCACAGCTCGACGAGAGAAAACAGAACAAAATATCGGAGTTACCGACGTGTTTAGCCACTTACCTTTCTATTAAACCGGTCTTTGGTAAACATAATTATACATTTTATAAGTAATTTGTAAATGTGTTTAGGTTTAATTTGTCCTTAAGTAATATAATAAATTTTGATTATAATAATTGATACTGCATATAAATCAAACGTGTGTTTCGGATGTTCTTAAAACCAGAATGTTAAAAGGTTGAACATCTTATGGTCAACTACCAATTATTGCTGGCGAATTTCTTGATATGTTTAGTTTTAACGAGCTGTGTAGCTTAGTTTGTGGCAGTTTTTGAGTTGTTTTCTGTCGCAATGTATAAAACTTTCTACGATTAAAAATGCACAGTGACAAATAACGCCTAACGTGTCGTAATCTACTGATATTAATGTTGTACCTATTATAAAACTATTTGTTTTGTTTTTGAATTTCGCGCAAAGCTACTCGAGGGCTATCTGCGCTAGCCGTCCCTAATTTAGCTGTGTAAGACTAGAGAGAAGGCAGCTAGTCATCACCACCCACCGCCAACTCTTGGGCTACTCTTTAACCAACGAATAGTGGGATTGACCGTCACATTATAACGCCACACAGCTGGAAGGGCGAGCATGTTTGGCGCGACGGGGATACGAACCCGCGACCCTCAGATTACGAGTCGCACGCCTTAACCAACCTGGCCATGCCGGGCCACATACAAACTGATTTTGTTTAATATCCTTTCAGTTTTTAAATATATAAGCTATTTAATTTCACATTACAGGACTAACGTAATAACATTATTTCCTAAGATAGATGATACGAAGTAGGAACAGTATGGGTTAGATCAGGGGTTCCTAAACTGGGGACCGGGGACCCCCGGGAGCTGTATGAAGTTTTTAGGTAACGAACTGTAAAAATGCACAAAACTTTTAACGTACTCAATATCTATAGTTTGTTTTTTTTTATGGTGGGAGTTCTGGAGGTCTCGGTCAGCATGCGTAATGTTCTAGGGGTTTTGTGCTGAGGTGACGTTCATTGTACATCTGGACTGTCAGAAACGAATGTTTGTGTATCTGTAGTAACATTGGCATTGAGAAAAAGATGTTTGACTTCGTTCTTTTCCTCATATATCTGTATCTATAGTAACGTTATTACATTGAGTTAAATGTCTGACTTCACCCTTGACCTAGTTATTTCTCTCGCTCTATTTTGATTGGTTGAGTTTCATTCGATACTCATTGACAGTTTTAAAAAACTATTAAGAAAGTAAGTAGACGGATTTTAAATCACCTTAAGGTTTACTTAAGAATTTAACGGCTTGTTTTGTTAAGTAGTTAATAAGTCTGCACAGTTGGCTATATGTGCTGTATCCACCTAGGGATCAAACCTCACATTTTAATGTTATAACCCTTGAAGTTTACCGCTCAGCCACCAGGAAAGACGTTGTTTTTGGTTTGCCTCCTTTAGCATACTGAATTTCTAAAAAAAAATACCACCGTGAGTAAAAACTGGGGTCATCGGTCCATCAGTTCTTCAATTTTATGTGGACTGGTTGTTGCGACCTCTCTGTCCGAATGCTAAAAACATTTTACCATTGTTCTATTGTTATTGTAATTCGGATATTAGTAACTGGTTTGTGATCTGTACCTGTGTTTGTTCTAACCAGCATGGGTAACTAGAAATTTTACTTCTGTTTAGTAAACTGTGGTCTGTGGGTGTTCTTACTTACCCTTGTGTGGACTGATCATTGCGATCCCTTTGTCTGATTACTTTAAATAATTTACCATTTCTCTAATGTCTTTGTAACTGTCTATGGTTATCTGTTGTATAACATCTACTGGAATCATTTTGTTATAGTTATTTTGTCCAGATATTAGAGCGTAAACTGGTGTTGTTTCGATCTCTGTCAGCTGCATCAGTTGTCTGAAATTTAAATTATTTTTTCATGTGCAACTGATCAATGTTAGGTTTTGACATTATCGTCCGTCAAATTTCCAATGTTTCCCACATTATCGTCCGCCAAACTTCCAATGTTTTCCATATTATCGTCCGTCAAACTTCCAATGTTTTCCACATTATCGTCCGCCAAACTTCCAATGTTTTCCACATTATCGTCCGCCAAACTTCCAATGTTTTCCACATTATCGTCCGCCAAACTTCCAATGTTTTCCACATTATCGTCCGCCAAACTTCCAATGTTTTCCACATTATCGTCCGTCAAACTTCCAATGTTTTCCACATTATCGTCCGTCAAACTTCCAATGTTTTTCACATTATCGTCCGTCAAACTTCCAATGTTTTCCACTTTATCGTCCGTCAAACTTCCAAAGTTTTCCGCATTATCGTCCGTTAAACTTCCAACGTTTTCCGCATTATCGTCCGTTAAACTTCCAACGTTTCCCACATTATCGTCCGTTAAACTTCCAACGTTTCCCACATTATCGTCCGTCAAACTTCCAACGTTTCCCACGTTATCGTACGTCAAACTTCCAACGTTTTCCACATTATCGTCCGTCAAACTTCCAATGTTTTTCTCACCTTCTGAAATGATAATTCTGTTTGATAATTAAAAATGTTATTTAATTTTTCAGCTCAAAGACATGAATGTTTTCGTCATCCGTAAATAATGTCAAATACGGATAATTATAAGTAGGCTTGATGGCAATTGTTTCTAATCGTATTCAAGGTCGAAGTGATGTTAAGGACGTGTGTGTATAAATTAAAACCCAGTTTTTTATCTCTTATTCCCGATGATGGCGACAAGTAGCGAAACTTGTAGAATCTCTTCATAAATCAAATATTTCTCTGAAACAACTAAAACTGTTGTGCGTGTTTTTCTATGTTTACTACGACTAGAAACTGCAAGTTGAGATAATTCGTTTATTCGGTTAATAGTTATTTTAAACTGTAATAATACACAACTTGAATCATATGTCAAAGTTCGTCTGTTTAAGAACTGGTCAGTTAGTAAACTGGGTAGATATTGGTTTTTCTTGGTTATGATGAAATCAGAAGGTTCGTTTCTTTACTAATAATGGTCTATAAAGTCGAACCTTTCGTTTTGTTTTGGTGAATTGTTTCTTTAATATGTCCAAACGGCATGTCTGAGGACTTGCAACGCTAAAACCCGGTTTCGATACCCGTGGTGGGCAGAGCACAGATAGCCCATTGTATAGCTTTGTGTTTAATTCAACAACAACAACAACAAGTTTCCTGAATATATCCCTTCCTCAATCATTTTGTACTGTTGTGTATATTCCAAATCAGTATACACTCGTTCCAACACACCCTGGTTCGGTTAGTTTGTTCTTGTTTCAGAGTTTCACCAGTTTCGGGAAAACAACCAATAAACTGCTTCACAAAGAAATGACCCCGTTAGGCCTTAACAGATTATTCAACCGTAGAGATCTCTTTCACGGAAAGACTTAATGGAAATTTTTATCGGTTTCATGGTGAAGGAAAAGTGGTTGGTTGTCTTGTAATCGACGCTGTGATTCTTCGAGTTCCTTCCACAAACACTGTTTTTCGTAAACATCTATATTGACAGTTAGCGTAGCGTGAAAGACAAACATATACCTGATCCGTCCATTTTTCTTATCTGAGGTCTCTCAGCCGCAGAATCGTTTATTAAAATAGTTATTTGTGTTTGTAGATTTTCGTGTCATTTAACCGTGAGAAATGAAGTGGACATAATATCGTAACACTTCAATGTTAACTGAGGAATCGAGCAGGAAGCGCTCGTGGTGGAGAGGTGACGAATACATTCTAAATGACGTCATTTATACTGACTCTTTCTGAAGCATGTTCGATTCATCCTTCAAATTAATATTTACGTCAGAGAGTTCGAGAACTTTAAAAATGCCGAATTTACTTTTTAACTTTTTCCCCTCATTGTTTTAGGTTTCTATAATTTACAAACGTTTACCCATCAGGGGACATCACCACTCATGTATCAAGTCTTCACGACTCAGCGGTTTGAAATTTCGTTCGTTAAGTTACACGTGTGCCAGTGACGAAGTGAATATAGATCGCGCAATTATCCTGTGATAACTGAAGTCAGCTTAACAAAAACGAACATATCGAAGGTCTATGGAAACCATTACGTAGGTGGACAATTGCTAGATCTCAAGGTGGACTTCACCCTTATTGTTAAGGAGTTATTTAAATATTTACCACATTTCGCCCTATCATTCCCCTCCCCTATTTAAATTCTAATTTAACTTCTCCATACTATGTTTCTACTCTGATTTAAAATGCTTCCACACAAATATACGATGCGTTAATTTGGGAGTACAATTACAGTTGAGGGTGGGTTGGTATAGGTCGTGATGAGTAATAAAACCAAATCGAGAATGCACGCGCTTCACGTTTGATATTGCACGTGTATAAACATTATAATCATTGACTGAACTTCTCAATCACGATCCATTGGTTACCAAGGGGACATATTGGAGTAACGTCACCAAATTTTAACCAATCGAAATCCATTGACTACACCTGTATAATATCCCGCACGTTTTACCCACAGTGCATTTCAATTTTGAAATTGCCCAAATTAAAACTCGTTTTTTCAGCTCAGGAGGCTAACAAAAAGATCTCGAATTTGCGTGTTTCAATCTATAAAGATTTATTCAGAAGAATATTTCAACAATATACAAGAGTCAAAATGCCTCTTGAGCAATACTTAAGAACGTTTCCAAATGTACATAACGTTTATGCGAAATACTAAAAAATAAATTAGTCCTTCTCTGTACAGGCCCTGCATGGCCACGTGGTTAAGGCAATCGATTCGTAATCCGAGGGCCGCGGGTTCGAATCCTTGTCGCACCAAACATACTCGCCCTTTCAGGTTTAAAACCTGGTTCTTGGACACATATCAGCAAGATGTGTTTCCACTTTTGACTTTTTCACGGCGTCCATAAACGAGTCCAAACAAAGTCGCTAATGCTTTGGATACTTTGAGATATTTCAGGTGGTTAGGGGATGTTCGACTTGCAATCTGAAGGTCGCGGATTCGAATCCTCGTCACACCAAACATGCTTTGGTTCTATGTACGTTAAATTACTTCCTCCCACGGCTCTTACGTTGGCAGAACCAGAGTTGCAGGGTGGACTGAGGGTCATTGTGAGAAAACCTAAGAGTGGCTTTTCGGGGTCACTGAGCCAGAGGGTCGCGGATTCGAATTCCGGTCGCACCAAACATGCTCGCCCTTTCAGCCGTGGGGGCATTATAATGTTACGGCCAATCCCACTATTCGTTGGTAAAAGAGTAGCCCAAGAGTTGGAGGCGGGTGGTGATGACTAGCTGTCTTCCCTCTAGTCTTACATTGCTAAATTAGGGACGGCTGGCGCATATAGCCCTCGTGTAGCTTTGCGCGAAATTCAAAACCAAACCAAACCTGAACCAGAATCTGTCATTTTTTCCCATCCGAGTACATTATATTCTATTAATACTTTCTACAATTCTAAAGCTAACAGAACAAAAGTTGGCGTCGGGGCGGTGCTTACCTGTGTGGCGTAGGGAGGTACTCCCCAGCGAGGCCGAAATGCGCCCGCAAGGCTTAAAAGTAAGTTTTCAGAGCAGCCGAACCCAAAACTGACATCAGGTTGCGTGTTAGCTGTCTCCTTGGCACTCAGGAGGTGCCATGTTTTAAACTGTGTTCATACATTTTTTTTACAAGTTAGCAGCAGAGGAAGAGGTCTGATCTAACCTGACCCTTCTAAGTTGCGCACGCTCACATCGGCTAAATACCTATGTTGTAAACACTTCACAGGCTGGTTGGACCACAAATTAAGTATAGAACAAATTTTCTTGATGAAGAGAAACCTACTTGAAGTAAAAATGTGTATCAGGACAGCTGGTTACCGTTAACCTGAAGATGACCTAAGAAGGTCGAAACGTTGTTCACTGCTTTATTAGTAAAAGTGTTAAGACTCATACCAGCCGTCCCGAGTTTATTATAAATCCTCTTCTGTGAAGAAACAGCTTCACGTTTTCGAACGTCCGCACGTCACGTATCGTCACCGTGAGAGAAGTTATTGGCTGAACTGTTCCAAACCCTTGAAACACGAATTAGAGAACTCCAGAAAAGAATGGTTGACATGCTGTCGTCTGCACGCGAGGACCTGTCATTCCTCTTTACAGCAGATGACTATGTGAGGATTCTTAGGCTTAGATAAACTATTCACCACGACGTTAAAACTAGAACTTAAATGAAACTTTGACACAATTTAAGCCTAAGAAAGTGAATTAATTAACTTATTTATTATTTTCCATAAAATCACGCGGAGATGAACTGATTCTCATGAAACCGAAAAGTGAATTGATTCTTCAAGCCAGTGAAACCTAAAAGTGAATTGATTATTCAAGCCAGTGAAACCTAAAAGTGAATTGATTATTCAAGCCAGTGAAACCTAAAAGTGGATTGATTCTTCAACCCAGTGAAACCGAAAAGTGAATTGGTTCTTCAAGCCAGTGAAACCGAAAAGTGAATTGGTTCTTCAAGCCAGTGAAACCGAAAAGTGAATTGATTCTTCAAGCCAGTGAAACCGAAAATTAACATTAGCCACAGATCTCTTAGGACCAAATTTTGAGAGGGACTGTAATAAGGGGACGGGGGGCTTGGTGACACTGAAGCTACTCCCAAATGTACCGGAGTATTGCCTGTAGCCCCTTACACCCACTGAATAGTACCATTACTGCTAGTTCACCTCAAATACTAGAGTTTGTGTGCTCACAAACTGTTGAATGTACCCTTTCAATCAAGTTTTCCAGTCCATATATAAATATCTTTTTTACTTCAAACTGAAATGTGTTTGAAATAAGTCATTTGATTAAACGACTACATGGAGAAAGATTTTATTTAATCAAATTTCGTTTCCAATTCGGCTGAAGTGACTTTGTTAGTTAAGTTTATTGTGTTTGTGACGTAGGCCTTTCGTCAGAGGGTTTTTTTTTAACTATCTGGTGAAAATTATACAGCCTCCATACACGTAACAAATTACTTTATTTCCTTTAAACGGTCGAGGGTTAGAATTCTCGTCACACCAAACATGCTCGCCCCTTTAGTAGTGGGAGTGTTATAATGTGACGGTCAATTGCACTATTCGTTGATAAAAGATTAGCGCAAGAGTTGGCGGTGGGTGGTGATGACTAGCTGCCTTCCCTCTAGTCTTACACTGCTAAATTATGGACAGCTAGCGCAGATAGCCCTCGTGTAGCTTTGCGCGAAATTCAAAACAAATCAAACAAAAAAAACAATATTTCTCAATACGATACATTTTGTGGACCTTGCCGGAACTGAAACGTATGATAATGTGATAATTGGTGGATAATCAAATCAACATTTGCGCGTTTCAAAGGTGCCAATGTTCGATAAGTCTAATTTTTGCTTGTTTGTTTTGAATTTCGCACAAAGCTACTCGAGTGCTATCTGCGCTAGCCGTCCCTAATTTAGCAGCGTAAGACTAGAGGAAAGGCAGCTAATCCTCACCACCCACCGTCAACTCTTGGGCTACTCTTAAACCAACGAATAGTGGGATTGATCGTCACATTATAACGCCCCCGCGGCTGAAAGGGCGAGCATGTTTGGTGCGACAGATTCGAACCTGCGACCCTCGGCTAATTTTGTACTTTATTCACTGTGATAAAGGCGTACATCAAAATAAAAGCGGAAAACAACAATAAGAACTAAACTATATTGTGCGGTTTTGGACTCTGACGATAACTGGCACAAAATATTTTATGACGTCAGTGTTGCTTCACTTCAATTTAATGGAGATGGTCGTAAGATGTTCTAATAAATTGTGGTTTAAAGTAGGACGTGAACTTTGCAATAATTACTCAGTTTGAATTAGGCTAACGTTAGAAATACTATAATAAAGGAATGGTTTTGTATTAGTGCAGTTCTTATAAATTGAATAGTGTTTTACGGTTACGATCAAAACTTGTCGGGAAGAGTCGGATATCGTGTTTAGAGCTTTTCGCTTTAAAATTTTTAGTTTTAATGAATGGCATCTTTTACGCAAGTCCACTAACGAGACAGAAAGCGGGATGAAGATCAGAATGGATTAAAGCACGAGATACGCCATTTGTAAAAGAAAGGTGGATGGGGTGGGACATTACTTCGTGTGGTTAAGAAGAACCGATATCGATTTCTTGTCAGTGTTAATACTCCATTAAGAGTCTTTGTAGGCATTCAACGATCCCAAACTAGCATGTGGTGGTTACTGGAGATATGAGAAGACAGAGAGCACGTGACCTTCAATATATTAGCTTGATTCTTCAGAAAGTAATTTCTGAACGGTAAGTGGTTCGAGAATAAAGCAGGAGAAGGTGGGTGAGTGGATGGGTGTGTGTGAGAAACTTTCTTTGGTGTTTTAAAGTGGTGTTAGATAACTCTGATAGAATATTTAGTCAAGTTTTGTTTCGAACCTGAATTCCATTTTTGTTTTTTCACATTCACTGTGATAACCTCATAAAATATTAACCACTGTTGGTTAATATTGAGCGACAGAAATTGTTTGTTTGTTTTGGAATTTTGCACAAAGCTACTCGAGGGCTATCTGCGCTAGCCATCCCTAATTTAGCAGTGTAAGACTAGAGGGAAGGCAGCTAGTCATCACCACCCACCGCCAACTCTTTGGTTACTCTTTTACCAACGAAAGTGGGATTGACCGTAACATTATAACGCTCCCACGGCTGAAAGGGCGAGCATTTTGGCGCGACCGGGATGCGAACCCGCAACCCTCAGATTACGAGTCGCACACCGTAACACGCTTGGCCACACCGGACCCACGCGAAAGAAATACTCTGACTCTTAAAGTAAACATTATCAAGTTACAAACCGGTTTTCAACTCTGCGATTGAAAAGGATGAAAATTAAATACAAGGTTTGTACCACAATATTACGTCATAAAAAAGAAAATACTACAACAGTGACCAACTTAACCACAGAAATTCCAGTTTTCCTGTAAAACTACTATAGTTTTGTTAAGACAATTATGTAACCAGATAAACATAAAGGAGTACTGGCCATAATATATCCTCGACTGGATTAGCAAATTGGACTGTGCATCAGAGGGTCCAATATTTGCACATCTTTATCTTACAAAGAGACATGCTCCATAAACTGGGTCGGTGGATGTTGTTGACTAGCTGCCTTGCTTCTAGCTTGTCACGTTAAGAATTAGGGACCGCTAGCGTAAATAGCCCTCGAGTATATTTGCGCGAAATTCAATGAACAACCCACTACTTGACACGAATAGATCAAAAGTTGGCGGTGGGTATTATTGACTAGTTGCCTTCTTTAATGTATCAACTGAAGTTCAGATTTTACTGTGAACATAAACTTTATTTCTAACTCGCACTGAGTGAAACTTTAAGCCTTGGCTTCAGAGATGAATGTCATATTTTTATCCAACTTCATTGTTTCTATGTGTATGAACCAATTTTAACAAACATCTGTGGACGTCAACCATATAAAACAAAGTAAAGAAGTTAGCCGTTAGGCCTACACTATCGTGATTACGTATTTTCATAAAACGTGATGCATTGAAATGTTTACTGATTTTGTTCACATTTTTAGATTGTTTAATCACCACGGAAAAAAAAAATTACCTCGTGTTTGTTTTTGTTATTATTATCAAAAGCTACTTGTTTTTCTGTGTGCATCGTGTGTTCCCACTCCACAGTACTGCTTTGGAAATCTGAAATTTTGTCCCATTATGAATATGAGGTATCACCATCCACCCCTGAAACTTTTCAACGTTCACTAGTTTCAGACTTAAGACGAGAAATGAGATATTTTAAAATGTTCATTTGCTTCTGTTGTTTTGTTGGTTATACATAAAATCAGTGTGGCAACTATTATTTTGAAAGAGTTTTAAACTAAAGTCCATTTTCAAGTGTTGTCATAAACATATGTTGCTCCTGGGTCCCCTGCATCTTGCTGTCGAGATCGGTATGTTACAGCAATAAACATACACCATTCCTGGGAGACGAAGGACAGATCCCCAGCATCTTACAGTCGAGGTTGGTGCCTTTGCCTGCAATCATTAGATGTACTCGAGCAAAGGCGTTTGTGTTAAGTAGATTGACGATATCCATGGAATAAAGACGGTTTTCTATCGCTGTTTCGTCATCGTCAGAAAGGTTCCTAATATCAACACAACAGTGTGTATTTGATCAGTACTATTTACTTACAACGATGTATCCACAGTGTTTCATAGTAATAGAATCATCTACCGTTTTTATTGAATGCTATTTTTTTGATAAGGTTAATTCAATCTAAATATAAACCGAAGTTTCGACGTATCTTACGGTAACGTTTTCTTTATCAGTTGAAACCTGTATAAAAAAATTAATAAATGTCAAGTGTCACGAGACTGTAACAACCTGAAATAGACTACTCATTGGTTTCACGTATGAAATAAATAGTAGTAAAATATTTGAAACGAATAAAAACATCAACTGCATAACCTCTCTATAGCTCGGGTTATCCATGTCAGTACAGCTCTGAATTTCTGAGTTAGTAAACTGGGTTTAAATCTGTGTGGTACCACAAAATAAGCTAACTTTAAGCCATGAGCGCGTTATAAGAATGACAATAAATCCCTTCGTGTACAGCGGTACTAACTCACTGCCTTTCAACTTATCAGTAGCTTAGTTTCAGGGACGGTGATATACAGCCAGAGTGTCTTCGTTTTAAATAGAAATGCAAATACCCTGAAAAAGTGAAACAGAAACTCTTTAACCAATGAGATACCCTTTTAGTGAATTGAACATATCTTCAGCTGGGAGTGTTTCTCGCATCACTTGCATATTTCTATACTAATATCTAACTCGTATGTCAGATTATGTCCAAGGAGCAGATATCTTTCAATAGGACTTCAGATAGTAAATAATTAAAATAATGTCTGTTGCATATCACTATACCAATGGTTAGGTTATTCTCATGAAGATATCTCTCGTATTGAGCTACACTGCGCACTACCTGTATCACGTCCTTATTTGAAATTCATGAGGAAAGGAGGTTTATGGTCTAGGAGGTATTTCTCCAGCAATGAAGATCTGTTTTCAATAAGAGATCGATGTTTGGGACATTTTAACCAAACCAATATTCTACTGTTGTTTTTACCCTGCAGGAATTAATATCAAACTGGTTCTTTTTTGTTATTTTCCAAAGTTCGTGATGAACCAGAGGCTACACCTGTAGTGAGGTACTGTCACGATTATCGAAATGTGTATATCTAGTGTGTTTTTTTTGTTTTGTTATTGATATGTTTTGGTATCCAGTAGGCCCGGCATGGCCAAACGTGTTAAGGCGTGCGACTCGTAATCTGAGGGTCGCGGGTTCGCATTCTCGTCGCGCCAAACATGCTCGCCCTTTCAGCCGTGGGGGCGTTATAATGTGACGGTCAATCCCACTATTCGTTGGTAAAAGAGTAGCCCAATAGTTGGCGGTGGGTGGTGATGACTAGCTGCCTTTCTTCTAGTCTTACACTGCTAAATTAGGGACGACTAGCAGAGATAGCCCTCGAGTAGCTTTGTGGGAAATTCAAAAAAACAAACAAACTGGTATCTAGTAATTGTTTTATGCCTGTAGCTGTAATGGTATTCATTATAACAACAATGCTGTTGAACGTGTTTATAGCCACAAACTGGAAGTCAAAAGATCTTTACAAAAGGCAGACTTCCCTGTGGGCCCTTCTGCTAGTCCCTCATCCTGTTCCTCACGTGCTCAAGAGGTTTCAGTTTGGTAAACAAGTTGGCTTGCATCTTGTGAAAAGTCTTTTAGGTGGTCTTTCTGAACGTATACTTAGCTCTTTTTTTTCTTTTCTTTTCTTTAAGTGGCATGTCTCCGGTCAACTGTTGACAACCTCAACCTCGGTTTATCGAAGGACGACGTTTCGTCGACGGTTGCGAAACTGATCATCAAGTGGCGATGTATTTCTGCGCGACTAGATAAGTTACTTCAAGTTGACATTAAGTCAGACGTAGTGGTCATGGTGCTCATTTAACTCATTTTCAGCTTCATAAAATCCGAGTTCTACTGTTTAAGCATTTTTGTCATATTTATTTTCCACGTTCTGTTTGTCGAAGTGACTTTCCAATCTTCACAGCATATCAGATTAATTGAAAACGGTTGTATGAAAAAATGAAATATACAGAACATTTCGATAAGTTTACTGGTCATCATAGAATGAAATATACGAGTGAATACTGGAGAATTAAGGTAGAAGGTGTGACAGCTTTAATGAACCAATCAAAACGTAAGTGAAATACCATGATGGAGAATCAGTGTACTTGTTTTTTGACGGTCTTATTTCTAGGTAACTTCTCGTATTTTTTATTTGTTTGTACCTGTTTTTGATGATGATAAATAGTTGGTGTGAGATGATAGAAATTAGTCTCTCAAGGGAACTTCTTTCTGAGGTGTAAGTACACCTGTTGAGTCGCTTTCGTGTTCGTCATGGTGAATGAATTTTTCAAACGACTTTTTTCTGTTCAGTATAACGTGTTTTGTTCTGATATTTAAATAATCAGTAACACTTCAATATCAACTCTGTGTTATCCACAAGACAAGTTACTACTACAAGTTAGTTACTCATAATGACTTCTTTTCTGTGAATAGGAATGAATCTAATATAAGATAGTCGTGTTGACAGACAAGACAAGAGGATAACACTACTTTGCTAGGATATTTGAAGTACAGTCTCGTCGTGTGGAGATGTCCTGTTTGTGACCATTGGTTCTCTCACGAGCTCTTTTTCATTCACAGCCTTTTACCTTTTCGAAACACGTCGTCGGTCACTTCCAACATGACCCCACTCCTTCGGTTCCTTCATCTGATTTTACATCAGCTCAATAAGTTGAGTTCGAACTACGATGTAGGCTTAAAGGGCAATACTTTGAGGCACATTATATCGATCCAGGCAGACAGATGGAACTGCTATGGAGTTGGAATTCAAAATGATCGATAATCCTGTCAGATTTGTGTTTCACTCCAGATGTTGTTACTTGATGAACTTATTCTTCTCAGAGAGATTTCATCCGTGGTTCTTTTCCACTCACTGGGTATACTAGGTTACAGTCGTCTATAAACTGTTTAATTGTTAAGGCACACACTTTTCTCACTGTCCTTCCTGTTGAAGAACAGGGGGGGAGGTTTCACCTTTTATTTTCACTTCTGGTAAGTGAGGCTACTAATAAGACCATCAAAAGATAAAGCGTGGTTTATGACTTCATCCCATTAAACGCGATTAGCAATAAATAAGCGCGAATTGAAGATGAAAGAAGCAAAGGGAATGGATAATGTTTGTCATCTCGTCTAAAACAAAAACTACATTGTTTTATTTTCTTAACAATATTTAGGTTTGTTAGGATATTGTTCCGAGTAACTTCTTTTACGGCTAAGTTGGTTAATTAATATTTAACGTTATCATTGTTTGGATTGGTTTCAAGATCCTTTCTCGGAGCGCGCAGGTGGGGAGTTCTAAACACTTGTTTATTTCTGAACTACAAGGAGATAACTTTTTTATTGTACACTTCACCCTTCAGCTACTAAATAATTCGAATAATTATTGTTGTAACAATTGTTATAGTGTGGATATTTGAAGCATGATTATAATTTACTAAATTTGTTATAATATTGTTAAGCGTGTTGTATTTTTAAACACTGCGTTCCTTATTCCGTTCCTTGGAGTTTTTCCGAAACGAATAATGTATAATAGTATTTCAACCACACTATGTCCATCATGTCCGTTGCCAACAATGGATTTAACAACAAGCTCTGGCTTCATGATCAAATCTGACGAGATTCATGTGGACAAAATTATGAGGAGCTATCCATACTTCCCCTTGGCGGCAAAAATCCCCAGGGGCGACACTGAATTGTACTTGTTCTTGCTAACATGAAAGTTCAGGTGATAAAACAAGTATTTTGTGTTTTTAGTATTTTCTGTTGAATGTGATGTTCTAGGAGAGAATTTATAAAATACAAATAAGTGGTAAAATGTGCTTTTTAAAGAAAACAAAGCTTTGTTTGTTTGTTTTTTGAATTTCGCACAAAGCTACTCGAGGGCTATCTGCGCTAGCCGTCCCTAATTTAGCAGTGTAAGACTAGAGAGAAGGCAGCTAGTCATCACCACCCACCGCCAACTCTTGGGCTACTCTTTTACCAACGAATAGTGGGATTGACCGTCACATTATAACGCCCCCACGGCTGAAAGGGCGAGCATGTTTAGCGCGACGCGGGCGCGAACCCGCGACCCTCGGATTACGAGTCGCACGCCTTACGCACTTGGCCATGCCAGGCCAACATAAAAGCCACCGGTTGCCGAGATTTTCAAAGCTTGCTAGTGAATGCAGCAATCCAGTATAATTCGTCATAGACCCTGACATTTGAGATGACATTAGTGACATATCGTTAATTAAAAGTAATGATTTTTGTCCGATGGTTGCAGGTTTTTTACACACAAATAAACCTTTAGTTGTTTCATTTTTTTATATCTTAATAAAGCTTCACTTTGCAAATCAAGGGGTGATCACTAGCAATGCATGAGCTGGTGCGAGTTCCTCATAGGGAAGCTCTAGACGTTATTTAAATACAAAACAAATTAGAGCATGTGTTCGTTACATCAGTGTTTATTCGTGATCCACGCCCCTAAAAACAGTTGTATCCATCTTTCATTATTACACTTCAGAATTATTCACCAATATTTAACTTTATAAAGTATTTGCCTGTCCTTCCTCATCAAACAATATACAATAAAGGCATCCATTTTATTGTTCACTTTTTATAATCAAACAGTGGATGTAAGTTAAAAAAACACAAGAGCCTTGAAGAGATGGATACACACACAAAAAAACGCAGATAGCCCTTGAGTAGCTTTGCGCGAAATTAAAAATAAACAAACACGCAAATTATGCACATAGTTAGCAATCTATTTTACTTCTTGGTCGAAACTACATGAACTTAAAGCAGGACATTATGAGTTTCAAAAGCAGCTGTAAACACAAAATGCGTGTATAAGAACAAACATTCTAAATTAGTACAACAGAAAATTAAAAACCTTTAATAATGCATTGAGTCGTCACATTACGGATTTCCTTTTTCTTTCAATCTATTTTTGGCAGTAATACAAATTTCACGTCCGTGGGGGCGTTATAATGTTACGGCCAATCCCACTATTCGTTGGTAAAGAGTAGCCCAAGAGTTGGCGGTGGGTGGTGATGACTAGCTGTCTTCCCTCTAGTCTTACACTGGTAAATTAGGGACGGCTAGCACAGATAGCTCTCGAGTTGCTTTGTGCGGAATTCAAAACAAACAAACAAACAAACAAACAAATTTCACATTGTTCAGACAGCTAAGGCCCGGCATAGCCAGGTTGTTAAGACACTCGACTCATAATCCAAGGATCGCGGGTTCGAATTCCCGTTACACCAAACGTGCTCGCCCTTTCAGTCTTGGGGGCGTTATATGTTACAGCCCACTATTCGTTGGTTGAAAAGTAGCCTAAGAGTTGGCGGTGATGACTAACTACCTTCCCTCTAGTCTTACACTACTAAATTAGGGACGGTTAGCGCAGATAGCCCTCGTGTAGTTTAATGGGAATTCAAAACAAAATAAAACCAAACAGTTAAAAAGAGGTTTACTGTTAAATCCGTGTACCACTATCGATACACCATTACATGAACAAATTAACTGGAGCGTTCGTGGTAAAACCTTAAATGTGTTGATGAATAATTTAGAATGTAATATTCTTGAGTATTTTATTTTCTTAAAACAAAGATGTCGCTATCTGGTGTTGTGTAATGAATTTCAAATGAGACCCAAAACTCGAGCGCTTTCAAATGGTTGAGTATTCGTCTTCAGAGGTATAAAGGGTTATGTTTAATGAGTGAAATGAATAATGTAGGCATGAATTTCGACGTTACGTACACCGGATGCTCATTATGAGTTAGCTTTAAGAATTAGCCAATCGTACATAACCTTGTTGTTGGTGTCGGGTTTAGTTTATGTTAGAGATTTGTACAAAACAATAGATATAAAAATGTTTAAAATATTATGAAGATAAAACTAAAGTAAAGGCAAAAGGAAATGGAACGATAATGTGACGTAATACATAATAATAACAATATACAGAATGGATTTAATTACATTAATACTAATCTAAAGTAACTTTAATTATGAATTTAGTTTTGACAATCTTTTAAGAGATACCCGATGGGCAACAATCCCTGGATCGAGATTACCCCATTTGGCCTTACAGTAGTGGTGTAATATAATTTAGGTTTCACATACATTCATTCTGTCTCAACGGTAATCTTGAAGGCTTGTAGGCTAAAAAATCGCGGTTCGATTCCTGTGGTGAGCACAGCGCAGATTACCCGTTGTGTAACTCTGTGCTTAAAGAGAACATTTCTATATGCTCTTTTTAAATAAAGACTTGATTTTATTAGATGCATTTCTGAATAAAAGCTGGCAATCTGGGTTCGGAAGCTGTGTGGTGCTACAGTCTAAGAGTTGTGTATTTTAATAGTGAGTTTTAATTCTTTATCGTATGTAGTAAGGGTGATGTTGAGTGGCTGTCTTTCTTTTGGTCAATATTTCAAAATTGTAGACAACGTCAGACAGTCATAGTAGCCTTACCACTAAAATAAAATATAAACTTAAAACGTCAAAGTTTATGTGTGCCATACGCGCCTTATTTCTAAAACATTCTACCAACTTTGGTTGGTAAGTAGACTCGGCCTTCATCATGAGGTATGGAAGGAGTTGAAATTCAAGTTTAATTTTTTAATACTAATTCCCAAAATTTCACCAGAAAATATTTGATGATACTGTAGCAGACGATCTACCCAGAACACTGTAATTATTAGTTTTAATATTTTCAAAACAGAGACCCACACCTGATCCTGTGTGCTAAGTATTTAACATGAATCACCTTTTTAACTTACGTTTGTTTACAATTGGCGCCAGTTATTACAAATAATGCTTTTTTTAAACTAATGAGATACAAGATAGCATTACATAACGTTTTTTGGGGGCATATGTAATCGAAATCAGATAGATCCGACAACCAAATCTGGCGCTTTTATAACCCATACTTAAGGCACTTTTTTTGGAACACACACCTCATTAAATTATTATTATTTGCTGAACAGAACCATGGATAGATATAAATTATTTACCAAGAAATTACGTTTTAGCGAATCGTTGAAACGGTGGAGATGATCGTATGTGTGTCTACCGCACGCTATAGAAACATCGAATGTTCATTTTTCAATTTCCGAACTTGGATATATTTTGAAATATTAATAAGAAACTCCAGTTTCTCAAAATACACTTTTATTAAAACAGAACTATTCATACTTACGTATGAAATGTTTCGAAATAAAATCAGTTTTTTTTTAACTTTTATTTATTCACGTAATGTTTTGTTAAATATAATAAACAAAGGTATTTCAGTAATTTTAGTCCAATTGCATCTGACGTGGACGATAATTTTTCTTCATTAGTGTTTATATTATGTGTATTCTTATAGCAAAGCCACATCGAACTACCTGCTGAGTTCATCAAGGGGAATCGAACCCCTAATTTTAACGTTGTAAATCCGTAGACTTACCACTGTACCAGCGGGGGGACGTGTTATGTTACGTCACTTACATTACATTGTTAGAATTCGATATGTTTATTTGCAACTAAACTTAAGGTACCAGGCTTTCTACGTTCTTTTTTTTTTAATAAAATAAAATACATAAATTACATCAGTAATACAAGTATTACTTCACGTTAATAATATAGATTAATGGATACAACAAGGAAAACTTAAATGTTAGAGTCTTGTCTAGTTGCCCTCCAGTGGCTCAGCGGTATGTCTGCTGACTTACAACGCTAAAAACCGGGTTTCGATACCCGTGGTGGGCAGATATCCCTTTGTGTAGCTTTGTGCTTAATTCAACAACTGTTGTCTAGATTTTGTCAATAATTAACTTATTTTTTGTTTCAGCTGCGGTTTGTGATCCAGGTCTGAGCACAAAACTTGTCGAAACTTAAAACAATTTCGTTTTACGATGTTAATAAACAGTGGTCAAAATTCCACATTTCTCCTATAATACATCGTATCCTTTTCAACCTGGCCTATCCCTAAGGGGCTTATAGAGCTCTTCCGCCCCTGTATCGCCCCTACACAGTTCAACTGGAAAGTCGTAAAGTGACTTTATACTGCAGTAAGAACGTAAGTGAATTAACCTGGTGTGTTTATGTGTGCATATATCAGAATAACAAAATATGGTAATTAGGACATAGACGCAACTTAGATAAGCCAATGGTTACAGTATGGCTGACCACGTAGCAGTTGTATTGTCTTCTGCTCAGGACAGAGTAGAAAATCGCTCGACATCGTCGTTGTGGACATGGACGTATCCGGCAGGTTGGCGGGGACGACTTTCCAGATCTATCTATTTGTCTCCAGAGTACAAGGCTCGAAAGGCAGACGAATTTTATAAGACCTACGATGTTATGGTTGGGGTCAAAATCGCTGCAACACTAGGCGCTCTAATCGCGCTGTTCGTCTTATTCGTGCTCTATAAGAGTAA
The DNA here is from genome assembly GCF_004210375.1 of Tachypleus tridentatus. Taxonomy (NCBI): domain Eukaryota; kingdom Metazoa; phylum Arthropoda; class Merostomata; order Xiphosura; family Limulidae; genus Tachypleus; species Tachypleus tridentatus. The sequence goes on from NC_134827.1 coordinate 107,215,372, forward strand.
GTGTAAGCCTGGTCAAAGTAAGTGTAAGCCAGGTCAAAGTAAGTGTAAGCCTGGTCAAGACGGGAAAGTGAAAAACGAATCGTCTGATTCAGAAGTCCGTGCTGAGATGAAACGACAAGAACTACCAGGTCAACTCGCCACCAGGGAGAACAAAAGCGACACTGTTTCCGTTTGCGAGAGCATTCCATTGTGCTCTTTGGCGCCGATTTTACCCTCTTCAGAGCAGATAGACATCCCTCTAACGGTCATTTCAGGAACCTCACCGTCCCATTTCTTGCCGTCGGATGAACATCTGAGAAAGGTTGACAAGATAAATGATCACCAATTAGCCCAGTCTAATGGGTGGACAACCCAGAACCCCAACCTTCTACTAGTACATTACAGGTTGCAAACCCTCCTATAAGCGGTGGATCTAAAAAGAAGCTAGGGAAAACCCACGTCTCACAATCGTCACAGATGTTTCCTGCACATCATATTCTTTCCATTCGACCTATCACACAACGTTTACCTAACAAATTTTCCTCTAAAAGCAAAGACGAAATGCTCTGACAAAATCTGAGACATCCTTAGTTTCTGGAAACTTCCGTCCTTAATAACCCGAAGCTGAGTTTCTTATTTTCATGTCCACTGCATTCAGTGTAAGAAGTGTTTTGTAGTTAGGGTTAGAGCGTACCGACAAGAATTTAACCGAACTCTCTTAAAATGTTGATGAATGATCTGGCAGGTTCATATTTTATTTTAAGTTTTTCTAAGTTACGTATGTAATAAAACTTTAATCAAGTAAGTCGTGCTAATTGGAGATTCGCATGTGGATCGAATGGCAACCGCCTTTTCCACGAATATAATATCAACCGTTATTCGTTGGATAAACCGAAATAGTTTAAAATATTTTTTTTTTCCAAATTCCAGAAGCCGTTTAAATTCTAAAATAATACGTAAGTAAGCAAGCAATAAATAGGTAAATTAACACTCCAACTTTATTAAGATTTACAGCTTTTACGATATAATTACCTTTCAGAGCAGGTGCAACATTTCGACCACCTGTGCGGTCATTACCAATGCATAACTTTTTACAATAAAGAATGTTTTAGTATTTTTTAATTCTATTTTGTAAGTATTAAAACCTTTTCTAAAAGCTAATCCTACTGTAAACACTGAAAACTCTAAAATATATTTTATCAGTAAATAAACTCAAAACGAAAATATTAACACTAACTTGTTTTGTTTTTTCCTTTAATTTAGTTAGATTTAACCTTTATCGCATTTCATGCTATCAGTAAATAAACATATTATTCTACGACCTAACATTAACCATTAAGACTTTTTGGAAAGCTTTTAATATGTTATACAAAACGACTATTAATATACACGCGCATTTAAAGAGTAAGTTTGGCGCATATTTTTAAGACAGACGAAAACAAAGTATTACTACAAAAAATATATAAAAACTAAAATTTGGCGAAGAATAAACTACCCTAGGAGTCTAACTGGTAAAAACTACGGAACAGCACCAGAAAACATCATTAAAATATACAAGACATACATTAGACCAGTAATAGACTATGCAGCTCCTGCACGGATTAATGTAAATGAAAAACAATTACAAACCAAACTCCAAACGTCACAAAATACAATAATTACATCAGCATACAGAGTACCTAAAACCACTTCATCAAAGTTCATGCACAATTACTCAAACACACAAACAATACCAGATAGACTTCTACATAGTACAATAAAATATTTTGATAAAAACTGGCGAAAAATGAGTTGTTATGCGAACTAGACAGATATTGTACATATGATGAAGAGAGACCTAAACACCTCTTCTGTTAAATTTGTACATCAGATCTTTAAGATAAAATTATTTAAAATAATAATAATAGTAAGGCCAAAATATAGATAAAATAAAGGCCACCTACGTTCTAGACTTATTTTAAAAAAAAAATCAAAGAACAATATAAATGGACATTGTCCTGAAAAGGACCAGACTAAATTTATGATATCATTCCAGCCATTCAGTATTTAATCGAAATATGTTAATCTGGCCACTCCAACTAAGTAATGGAAGGGGGAAGAGGTTTAGTGTACCTGATCATCCTGGGTATACAAATATATATATACCCAAACACTTAGAGACAGAAAGACTACAAAAATATAACGGTTGTTTTAGCGTTAAATTTGTATCACAAAATTTCCAATGACACAGATAACGTTTATGAAGATATGAAAAATAAAATAATAGTGGACATGGCCATTATAGTATGAAGGAAAATAATTAGGTAAGCTAAGTATGTAGTTTGTTTAAAAACTTTTACCATTAGACTGACTGACTTATCTTTAATAATCTCTTAGAGCAAGTAGCACATAAAGACCCGTCTTCTCAAATACGAAACCGTTCTGCTATGTTCATTACTCTTTCAAATTAACCGTATTCAACGTGTAAATATACCAGTCATAATAAAAAACTAAATAAATTAATTTATAGAGAGAATCGAAATATTAAATAATATATGCACATTTTGTTGTTTTTAACTGTCACACTGTCTTTTGCGTAATGTCTTTCAAACGTTATGCGTATATTTACGTAAGAGGGTGTGAAAAAAACAACCTTGAATACCATCAAAATTTATTATTTTCAGTAAAATAACAACACAGTATTTTAATAAAGTGTGCCTCCAACTCTCTCAACAGTTGTTTTTACCCTTCAAAAGTTTTCAATAGTTTTCATGGTGCGCGTCTGTAACGACTTGTAAAATGAAACAAGGGTTAACGTCCTTCTTGTACGCCGTCAAGAAGAAAAAAAATGGATAATTAACCACTCAAACTTTTCCAGTTGTGCAAACATTGTTTTATGATCTATACTATCACAAGTAGGCTGAAACTTGTCGTGATTTTTTTAGTGTGGAGCCAAGTGTGTGTGTCATTGTAAGATTAAAAATGTTTGTAATAAACGTTTCAAGCAATTATCTGTTGTTTTTGCTTTTGTCAATAAATAAACTGGGCTGTAAATTAAGCTTACTGACAACCTGATATCGATCTGTTGGAAAAATTATCTCCAGGTTTTTATCTAAAGTCTTTAAAATGAGGAATCTCACATTGTACCAGGACGAGAGAATTGAACCTTTAACCCTAAATTTTCTGTTTTTCTCTTTAATCTTAAATTATAGAAAGTTGCTTTCATAATCAAAGTTGAATTAGTGTGGAAGTCTGTTGTATTAAGTGACTTTTTTTTTTCATATAAATTAAACCCGTAAATTCACCCCATATTTCCTCAGAACACTCTGCGTGTAAAGTAATAAAATTTTAATCAAATTTTTGGTACAGCCAATGAAGTTTCTCTGCGTTCTGTCCAACTCTAGTGGCGTCCCTCGAAGAACCACTCCAACCAAGAACCTCTCCTCCGAGGAACTTTCTTTAAACGTGACAAATCAATATTGCAGAGGCAAACATTGTAAGTCGCTTGCTTCGTGTGCACGTGCATTTTCCGAATTGTAGCCAAAGGCTGTAATACGCATGCGGAATACAAAATAAAACCTCCGAAAAAAAGGCGTCTTTGAACCATTTCTCACGAGTTATCTACTGTTGTGGTTAAATAGTGTGATATTTTAAACGTAACTGTTTCCTAAGGAGCGGGCCCTGCATGGGCAGGTGATTTAGGGCGTTCGACTCGTAATCTGATTGTCGCGGGTTCGAAACTCCGTCGCACCAAACATGCTCGCTCTTTCAGCCATGGGAGCGATATAATGTCACGGTCAATCCCACTATTCGTTGGAGAAGAGTAAGCCAAGAGCTGGTGGTGGATGGTGATAACTACCTACCTTCTGTTTAACCTTACACTGATAAATTAAGGACGACTGGCACAAATAGCCCTCGTGTAGCTATGCGCGAAAAAACAAAACCTAAAGAAACCTAAGGAACAAGAATTTCCTTGTTTCTCGATGAAGGCTTAAGTAAAAGAACTTTAAATATAAATATTTTAACATCGTGAAAAGTCCAACATATTGTCTTACGTCATGAGTCCCACAATGACTCCTTTTCGTCCAACAGTGCTTTCGTCATGATGTCTATATAGATGTACATGTAACAAGATGTTTTAGAATGAAACGTTTTTCTTGTTAAAGTTATTTGGAGCAATTGGAAACTTTGGCTTTCGTTTTGACTGTTACTTTTGTAACGCGCACACAGCTCAATGTACGGCGATATGTTATACTTTTCCCATCAGCAGCCCTGTATACTGAGACCGACCCTATCAATGTTCTTCTCGCAGTTTTCATATGAAGTACGAGGTTCTTTATGATTTATTGTGTAACTTATCGCATTAATATAGAAGAGCAGTGACGTAAACGAGAGGGTGACTGGGTGGGCTCGAGCCCCGTCTTTCGGTTTTGCGCTCCCCAAAGTTTTTTGTCCATAAGTCTCTGCACGTTACTTAATAGCGTGCCTATTCTAAATTATCTCGTATTGTTCTCTTTGATGTTTAACTTTCAACTGAGAGCACAATTAGTTTAAACTACCTAGTAAGGCGTTACCTATTACTGAGAAGTTGCCCGTTTCTTTAGATGGTTTGATTTGTATGGAAGTTCGTTGCAAAGCTAAAAGAAATGAAGGCCATCC